>NW_019397293.1:52608-53192 GCF_000591075.1 Eurytemora carolleeae
AAGGCGTTGCGACACTTCAAAGTCGACCCTGTCTTAAAAATTAATGAGACTTTTTATAAGCAGGCTGAATCTATGTGATATTTATAAAATGTTGATTACAAGGTTTTCTGAAAAGGATGAGACATTAAGCCCGACCTAAAACTCTTTAAATGTAAATATTTGCAGATTGAATCTAATCTCAATTCCGTCTTTTAAAGGTAAAGCCAATGATTTGACAAAAAAAAGTGGAACTATGGAAGCAAGACTGTAGATATTCAGTATATTCTCATTCTTTGTGGGTCTCCCTGTAGTTGAAACAAACACACACAATTATGAATAACAAACATACAGTAGAAGTTTTCATATATCTTGTGCGTCCCAAATGTTACATTGAAAATGATCTTTCTTTGCTTATTCTGAATACAAAACAGACAATCAACACAGACTAGTAGACAAGAAGACAAGTAGACAAGAAGACAAGAAGACAAGTTGACAAGTAGACAGATAGACAAGTAGACAAGTAGACAAGTAGACAAGTAGACAAGTAGACAAGTAGACAAGTAGACAAGTAGACAAAAAGACAAGTAGACAAGTAGACAAGTAGA
>NW_019397293.1:53281-85346 GCF_000591075.1 Eurytemora carolleeae
GGTAACCCCCCCCCCCCCCACTCTCTAAACCATGCCGTATCCTGATGTTCCCATATTTAGCAACAATTCTGACTTTTCGCGCCCTTGACTAATTTGTATTGAATTCAGCCATCTGCAACAATTCATAACTCCATAAACTGGATTTCCGGCCTTTTGTCACAAAGTCGGCCATTTTGAATTATACGGCCATTTTGAATTATTCGGCCATTTTGAATCCATCGGTCATTTTTATTAAACGGCAATTAAAATATTTGAAAAATGTATGGAATTATTGCTATTTTAACCTAAAAATTCTTTATCAGTCTTAAAACTTGCTCAAGAAAAATGTGAAAATCCGCCAAATTGTTTTAAAGAAATTAGCTGGCGTTTTATTGGTGCGCATATTTCCAGATGAATAGGTTTGGTTACAGTATAGAAGCACAACAGCCCCCCCTTCACATGTAAAGTACCTTGACATAAAGTGGGCGGGGTAATGTGTACACACCCAGACCATATGATTTATATCCAAACATGCTTAATGTTCAACTGATCTACATTATGTTTATTGGGACTCAACGTAAATAATTTTCATTCATCCTTATTCAAGCTAGAAAATGAAGGGAGGGGGGGGGGTGCAATGCCCCCTAATTTTCTTCAACTCTTGCAAGAATGCTCTTAGAAAAGTTGAGAGTGGGATGTTCTAGGAGTAACTAAGTAATTCTAAGACTGAAGTAAGTTGTACAAATTCCTACAAATATTGTACTATATGATACCACATCGTTTATGTACCTTATTCACAGTATTTCAAGCAAAAATCTATAAGCATTTGTACACTTACTTCTTTTAAGCTAAAGTTAGAAACATGATGAAAAAAATTCGAAATAAAATAATACAAATATTGAATAATAATAGTGATTTAAAACTATAGGGAAAGGGGTTGCAACCCGGTTTAGTAAATTGATGCATAATTTCTATAGCTATCTATAAGATCTCTTTGCATTAATGAACCCGTAACTTAAGTCATGAATCACAAGAACGGTAACACTCTAAACCAATTTAATGTTAATGCTTAAGAAGCACATTTGATTGCTTCTAATTGAAAAACATAAAGAATAACCTGGTCAACTTTAAAGTTTCTGACCTTGGATAATTTAGGCTTAGATTTAGTGAGTAAAAAATTATAGATTTTAGTGTCAGAATTTGTGGCAAAATTTTTAGAATTTCCGAAAACCATAAAAATTATTTATTTCAATTTCTTATCTCTTCGTTTCATACTTACTCTAAGAGATTAAGGGAATCGTTGTAGAATACATTTTGTAATAAAAACATAATTTATTAACAAATGGGTTCTTAGAGCTCTAAGCCTATAAAAACAGTATACAATATATAATATAAATCTGCATCTTCTGTATCTGTATCTGTATCTGTAGTTTTTAAACTGAGTATCCTCTAAGCCACTGTACTGTATCATTAATAATACTAAACTGAGAAATGAGTCCTGAAGAATTATATCCTGTCTCCTCTACTAGTAGACATAGTCGGAGTCAGGACGGATAAAAAGGTTGAAGATTGATTAAAGTTTGGACTCGTTCGGAGATTAAGGTTTGGACATATACAAGACTTATAAAGTATAACAGACAAATAAATGGAGCTATAGATAAATAGATACAGAGAAATAGGGAGACAGATATACAGAGATAAAGAGATACAGAGATACAGAGATACAGAGATACAGAGTTACAGAGATACATAGATACAGCAATACAGAGATACAGACATACAGAAATACAGAGATACAGAGATACAGATATACAGAGATACAGAGATGTAGAGATACAGAGATACAGAGATACAGAGATACAGAGATACAGATATGTGTTGATAAAAGAAACAGAACCAAGAAAATTAAAAGTAAGAATTCAAGTAATTTTAGAAAAGTATTTTTAAAAGTAAATGTAATATGAATTTGAAAAGTTTGAATTAAAACATTATCCGGTTGAAGGATGTTCCCCTAGAGTTGAATAGTATGAACAAATCTCTGGTGTCGTGAAGAGAATATATAATTTAGAATTTATAACTTAAACTTTACACCTTTTTTCCCAAACATTGTGTACAGGTGTACCACTATAGTAATCATTTCATTTAATGTTAGCGCCGATTCAAGGATTCATAACTCTAATTGGATAATGAGATAGATAGAAAGATAGATGTTACCGCTATGCAATTTCTATTGGTTCAGAATAGACAACAAACACATGACTGAACCTGATTGGATCAGGCACTAATGGACTCGGCATACAGGAGTGTGTAAGCTGTTATTGGGACTTAATTACGGCTTGAGCTTTCGGATTTAAGAATTGCATAAAATTTTCCATTTAGTGGAGTTCATAAATCCGGACGAGTTCTCTCCAGGCATCACACCGGTTTAATATTGTATTTAGCAGATTTTCGTGATTAGAATTGGCGCATTCTAGGTTTTGATAAGAATAATTGACTCAACATTGAGCCTTATTCTCAACCAAGGTCGGTTTTATTTTCATTGGGACTTAAGTCGAGTCTAAAATGTCGAAGCTTTCAATCAGAGGCCGAATTTAAAAATATAAGCGGCGGTTTAAATTTAAGCCGCGGCTTAAATATCGTTGGTACCACTTAAAATCGTGTCAAATGTTTCAAGATTTAAGCTGGCGCTTAATTTAAACCGGGTTTTGGCAGATTTAAATCGCGGCTCAAATTCTTTAAATTCCATCTCTGGTCACACAAGCTGTCGTCAAAGTTGGGTCTTAGATTGAGTTTCTAAGCTGGGTTTAAGCAATTACGACCTGAGCCGAAGCTTTTAAATCGCGGGCTCTGTATTAACATGCTTTTAGTGACTGTCCATCTGATAAACAGTAAGGAAGATATTGTCGTTTTTTAGCTTGAAAAGTGTTTAATTCTGCTAGTCACTTTTACACAGAAACCACAATTAAAAAAAGGTTAAAAACATGGATATCTTATTAAATCTTCTCAAAAAATATGGGTTAAACAGCCTAAAGCAACGAATAAGATTTAATGATAAATGATGTTATAAACAGTTTTAATTTATAATAGTTACGGTACAGTATTTATTATCAAAAACAAAATACAAAATAATAATGTATGATGAATCAGCTAAAAGCAAAACACAAAATAAAATTTAATCTTAGCTAATTGAAAATATAATTTTTAGTAATATTGCTCTGATCGGTAAATCTTAAAACTGCACAATTAAAAAAACATTCATTTTACATTTACAATAAAATATAATTATATTTGAAAAATGTAATAATCGGCCATTATTGTAACAATAATGGCGCTGTCAATATTTAAATAAAAACTTAGAAATGCGGGAATGATCCATAACAAATTTCGGCAAATTGATGTTCCTTATTTGAAAACAATCCTAAAATGATATTCCACAATGTAAAGATCAATGTGAAAAGTGAATTTTCTTTTCAAAATTGTTGAATTTATACTTTTCTTTAATCCATATTTATTTTGTCAACTAACATGACGGGGGCCGGAATGTTTAAGGACCGTCAAAATTAAACAATTTTGCGCAACAAATGTCGACATTAGTTAAAAATCACACACACTGATTAAAGCAAAAAAAAAATTTATTTTTACATTTACAAAGAAAAAACAACGACTTGAAAGGTAACATTTATGCACCTAATTTTGTTCATAAAAAACTTGTGCTTTGCTTTTTCCACAAGCAATCGGACAGAAACGAACACATTTAGAAAATAGTTCTCTTTCTGTGAAACTGTCAATTTAATTCTATCCACTACTACCAACCCTCCCACTGAATTTAATCATTAAATGTTAATTGTCCCGTAACCGTTGTATAATTGAATAAACCCCAAGTATTTAAAATGTAAATTATTCAACTTAAACGTTACTAAATGTGTACAGTCGAATTTTAACAAAATGGCGGTGGTGGTTGGCCTGGCTTTTCCGATGCAAATTTAAGAATATAATTTAATAAATTCCCTCATTTTGAAAATATAAAAAGGTAATATTTCCAATATCTGGGGAAATATTCCCCAAACTTTAATTTCATCCGAGTCTTTTATGCATGAAGACCGCAGATTAGGGGGATTTATATAAAACTTTCCTAATGTCTATGACAGTTAACTTAAGCCAAAAGTCAAAATGTTAGAAAATCCGCCAAAATCAAATCATTTGGGGGATTTAGCGGAGAGAAAATAGAACTTTACTAATCTTACAGGTTATATATAGAATAAAGATAAATATATATATATATATATATATACATCAATAATAGAAAATATGTCAATATATATATACAAAGAGTTTAAGTGTGTACCCGTGTTTTGAACTGTCCTTATAGTGTACTATGTTTATGGTGTATACTGTACAAATAATTACTAATTTGGCGCGTACGATGAGCGCGGTAACTTTTCCTGTCGCACTACAAACTTTGAGTAATTTTAACGTTTTAAAAAGTGCTGAAGAAAGTAAAAAAAAAATGCTCGTTTTTTGAAAAGTACTTTTTTTAGCGGTTTTTGGATATAACTCAGACAAATTTTTAACATTTTTGAAAATTTCAACGGATTTTATCTTTCTGGACAATTACGAAGAAAATGATAAACGACATAATAAATTATAGAAAAAAAATATTTTGGAGCTGTGTAGGTCTTTTTCAAACTTTAGCAGCGATTATATCCTAGAGTTTTAGAGATATTGAGCTAATAATTTAGAGATATTGAGCTAAAAAATTAAAGATATTAGGCTAAAAATCTAGAGATATTGAGCTAAAAATTTAGAGATATTAAGCTAAAAATTTAGAGATATTGAGCTAAAAATTTAGAGATATTGAGCTAAAAAATTAAAGATATTAGGCTAAAAATTTAGAGATATTGAGCTAAAAATTTAGAGATATTGAGCTAAAAATCTAGAGATATTGAGCTAAAAATTTAGAGATATTAAGCTAAAAATTTAGAGTTATTGAGCTAAAAATCTAGAGATATTGAGCTAAAAGTTTAGAGATATTGAGCTAAAAGTTTAGAGATATTGAGCTAAAAGTTTAGACTAGTTCTCACTATGTACACATAGTGATTTCCAATCTACAAAACCCATCTTTTTTCAAAAGTTGCTCATCCGGCCGTGGACACCTTACGGTACGTATACCGTCTATATTGTACGATGTATGAGGTGTGTACTGTACGTATACCGTCTATATTGTACTATGTATGAGGTGTGTACTTTACTTGAACCTTCCTACATTGCACCATGTGCAAGGTTTGTAATGTACTTGAACCGTCCTATATTTTGTTCTATGTTGTATGCACTCTACTTAGCTTCATATTGTCCTTTCTTCAACATTGTATCTATCTATCTACGAACTTCTATTCCGTTTCCTTTCTTATTTCATATATTAGATTGGACTAAGAGATGCATTAACAAAAAATTTATTTTAATCTCAATTTAATTCGCTCTAAATGAATTCTTTTACTATGTATTTTTTTAATAGTTTATTTATATATTTCACTATTTTCAACATTAAAGCTATTTCAATCTATATAATGCATATTAAAGCTAATACAAGAATGGATACAGAGGGATAAATAATAAATTATTAATTTCTAAAAACTATGGCTTAGTTTTAATCCACAAATTGATTACTTGCCTCTAACTAAAATTTTCTGCACTTATATCTTTGCAACTTGATAATACAAAGCCTTTATATTTTATATTTAATCTCGACCTAACTCTGACGACAGCTTGTTTCATGTGATTAACAGCTGCAAGATCTTCGGCTCAACCTAAGGAGTTGGGCCCAATAAAAATAAAACCGACCTTGATTGGTTTTAGTGGAGAATACGGCTCAATGTTGAGTCTTGTTCTCATCAAAACCTGGAATGCGCCAATTCCTACCATGAAAATCCACCAAATAGAATATAAGATACAGCTTGAATCCGAAAGCTCAAGCCGCAAATAAGGACCAACGACAGCTTAGACCCGGGTCGTATTTTCACAAATTTTTTTAATTGCGGGCTCAGAACACAAAATCGTAAGTTTAGAAAATAGAGTTTGAGGCGAGTATTTAATTTAAAAAGGGACCGTAAGGGTAATTTAAGGTGACCATCCATGCCTGATTCTCAAGAGTACCATTAAAAACTTTGTCTGATTAAGTATGAACTTGATATCCAATGTTTAATAAGTTTAAAAGTCGATCAATTATTTTTTAATGTGGTTTCTCTACAAAAGAGAATTGCTCATTTCTAATGCAGGAAAGCATGTTTGAATAATCAGAATGAAATACTTTAAAGCCTAGAAAAAATGACAATATCTTCCATCTTCCGCATCATTCATCAGATAATGGTACCGTTGTGAATATGACACTGCCATCTTTGCATGGAATGTTACTTGAAATACATGGAATGTTACTTGAAGTGTGAATCATGTTGCTTAGAAAATTAAACAGAAATCTAAAAAACACCAATGGCCGACATAATTCAAAAATCTATCGGAAAAAATAGCTTTTATGTCAATTATGAGGATATTTTACATTTTTCTATAAATAGGGGTTGGATAAAGAGCTATTACGTGTAAGCCAAATTTTAAGTAACCCTCAATGCAAAGATACAGCTTACCCTATTTACAAACCACAGGCAGCCGTAGTACATTTGAATTTCCGAACCGGGTCAACCATTCCAGTCCCAGTTTGTACTGTACCCAGCTCTATGGACAGGACTGGCCGGTGCAACAAGGTTGACGCGGTCAGACTTTATGCTTCACATAGGTTGAACTTACCTTTTCTAAAGGGGCAGAGGTGCGTGAAACCCTTTAAACCCTTAGCTTGTTTGACTGCAGTAAAAATGCGCAAGTCACTTTTTTGAAGAAACCACACTTGTAAGTCATTAGTGTTCCAAATCATAAACATGGATATCTAATTCATACTTGATCAGAAAAATCTTTTTCGGGGTACCGTTGTGAATCGGGCATTGAAATCTTTGCATATGGGGGGTCATTTGAAATTACGTTTGCAGGCTCCTTTAAGTGCATAAATATTAGATTATATATTTTCTTTGGTAATAATGTTAATTAAAACAAATTATAAAAAATCAAAAGTTGCACATATTATGTACAATGTATACATTGTAAATTGTACATTGTACAAAATACATTCTTACTTCATTTCAGTTCATTCAGGGTTACCCACGAGCTTAAAGATAAACAAGTTTTCAGCTGCAGGGCACCATTTATATAATAAAAAAGACTAAACATAATCCGAACTGTCGTCTCTCTGAAGAGTTTGAAGTTTTATCAGTTTTGGGTAACCCTGGATGTCAAAATTTATGGATTAGTATAATTTGGTTAGTCAAAGAAACTAAGGGGTCGGGGATTAACAAGGTTATGTTTAATTAATAAATTTAGAAATTAATTAATTAATGAATGCATTAATTAATTACCGAGGTTTGAATTCAGTTTAATAAGTTGGATCAACTTTGGTGCAATTAACACCAAGTTTCTAATTGGAGAGGAGGGGGGAGTGGGGTAGTTATCTGATGTTTTTATATGAGGGGTTGAATCACAGAGCATGTTTAAAAAAGCCAAGTATAATATTATAATATTACAATAGCTAATTGTTATAAATATTTGTGTATGTCTTGTAAATTAATTAAGGAAAAAATGTATTTTTCTTCTTTTTTCTAACTTTGGTTTTAGTTTTGTAAATTATAATTAAAGTCACTTTTTTGTTTTATATAATCACGCTGAGAAAAAAGGGTCGTTTTTACAAGGGTGCATTTTATGAGGGTCTTTACTGGTTTCTCTTTACACAAACCACCCTTATCAACAATTAGAGAAATTTCCAATAAAGAACGTGTGACAATAATTGTAAATTAATGATAAGTATGGGCAAAGTACTGTTAATTAAGTGACATTTAACATTAAGATTTAATAATTTGATTTTATACTTTATCCAAGGAGAAGGGTGAAACTAAGCCACGCTGCCTTTAATCAGGCAGTGATTTCTTAATCTAGAAACAGTACCAAGCTTCTTTGTGATCAGTTGAATCTTCTAACGGCGACTTCTTGAACTAGAAAATGATGGAATCAGCTGATTCTCCTGGCGTTGACTTTTTGAACTAGAAAAGGACCATGTACTGAGTTATTACCCCTGGCGGTGACATTAAGAACTAGAAACAGGATCACAGATAAACTCTTCTAAGATGTTTAGGAGCGCAAGCCATTTCACATCTCATGCAAATCTGGGTGTTGGCCTGAATATTGAAAATCAATTCACTTTTGATAATCAACAAATTCTTTTTAATGGAAAACAATATTTTCTTAAAACTAAATCCTTACCAATTGAGAAAGCCAACAAGTTTTACATTGTATATGCCAACATTGAAGAGATACAACTGCTTCTTCCAGCCCATCCTAAACAGTATATGATGCTATAAGATTTACAAAAATTTATTTTTAAAATTAGAAGTGGGCATGTTAACAGTTTTCCATTTATTGACAACTAGCTGATGTGACCGGCGTTGCCCGTGGAATTTTAAAAAACACAGGAAAAAATAATTTAGAATTTTGAAAAAAATTGAATACAAAACAATTTAGAATTTTGAAAAGAAAATAATTAAATTTGTTTAGCCCATTTTACCCCCGGGGTACTCTAGGGTTCCCTCAACAAATTTCAGCCTATTTTGTTTCTAACAAATAACTGTAATCATTATTTCCATATGTAAATAGAATTTTCTGTTAATTTTCAAAAGTTTGCCAGCCCTAGTTCAAACTGCAAAAAACAGCTTAATATAATATCTTAAAGGGACTGTAAGCATTATTTCAAAAGAACTTCTAATCAAAGATGGCAATGCCTGATTCACAACAGTACCCTTAAACTCTTTGTCTGATCAAGTATAAATTATATATCCATGTTAATCATTTTGAAAACTGATTATTTTCCAGGAGTTCTCCACAAAAGTGACTTACGCATTTCTACTGCAGGCAAACTATAAGAATTATCAATGTTAAACACATTTAAACCTAAAAACCGACAATATCTTCCACATTATTGGTCAGATAAAGGTTTCAAGGGTATCGTTGTGAATCGGAGGGTCACTTGAAATTACGCTTTATATCATTCTTACATCACAAGAAGAGCAGAGCACCTTCCCACTTCTTCTGTTTTCATTCAAGCAGTTTTCATCGGTCTTCAGATCTGTTTTCTTCTCATCAATACTTTCAGGAACATCTTCTTTCTTAACTGCAGTAACATCAATGTCTTCAAGCTTTATGTCAGTTTCTTCATCTGACTTTGGCACATCAATTTCTTTTCCCCTGTTCTTACGAAATACTTCTAAATCTTCTTCTGTAAATTGCGGAGGTCCATACAAACCTAAAAATCAGAAAATCAATTAAATGTCAATCCATAAATCAACAACAGTCCCTTACCTTGCTGATTACTTGAAATGCTGTTCTGCTTCTGCAGTGTAGATTCACCAACAATATCAATATCATCTTCCAGATCTCCGATGTCGTCATCAAGAACCTGAATTTTAGAAAATAAATCCGTGCACCAAAAGGCAGTTTTTTTCGCAATAAATTATTTAAAATTGTAATTTTGTTGAATTAATTTAATTAATTTTCCAAAATTTAAAAGTCCAAACCTCATCCTGTCTCCGCCCTGCTCTTCTGCAAAGTTTGACTCGAACCCTGCTCTGTCTGTTTCTTTGGATTCTCAAGAAACTCTAAAACACATATCTTTTAAATTAATGAAATTTGGAGAACCGGAAAGCGATTTTATCAAATTTAAAATAAATGTGAACAAATTTAAATGCTTCCCTTTGCAGACAAAATAGTTGTCGTGATAAAATAAGATGGCATCTGAGGAAAACAGGATAGAGATGAAAAACAAGATGACGTTAAGAAACAAGATGGTGGTGAGAAAACAATATGGTGGTGAGAAAATAAGATGGTGATCTGTAAACAAGATGGCAGTCCGAAAACAAGATGGCGGTCTGAAAACAAGATGGCGGTCTGAAAACAAAATTACACTGCGGAAAAAAAATGATTGTCTGAAAACAAGATGGTGTTGAACACTGACTGAAGAAATAGTTGGTTTTAGTGGAGTGTGGGTGAGAAGAAAACAAGATGGCAGTGAGAAAAAAAAACATGGTGACTGAGAAACAAAGATGGCACTGAAGAAAATAAATTTGCCGTTAAAAAAAAGGGCAGCGAGAGAAAAAAATGGATTCTAAGGAAAACTCTGAAAAAAAGCTATTTAAAATTAGAGAATTGGAAAACAGTTTTGATTACTTTAAGTTTGGCGCATTTGTTCTCAAAAAAAATTGTATAAGAATTAGGTTAAACATGGCCATAAAAGAAAATTAATGTTTCATACTAAATCCATCAAAAGCAACCAAGAGCGGAATAGAACCACTAAAGACCCCCCTGGCCCCTGTCTGGACCGAGCTTTGATCCCGAAATTAATCTAATTTCAGTTTGTTAACTTGTTGAAAAGATTGGAGAGAGAAGGGAGAGATGTGCCAGATAAAAACTTGGTATATTTCAGCTTCCAGGCTTCTTAAAGGAATCCTAATTCCCTAATTTCAAACCCAGTGTGAGCCCTGAGCCGCAAACTTAAGAGAGTAATAGCAATCAAAACAGGGTTTAGGACACCAGGTATTCTTTTTAAATCATACGCTGGTCCCTCTCTCTTGCCAAAACCCTGTTTTGTGGCTTAATATTGTCTAAAGTTTCCTGGGCTGGGAACGCCTGGTAGGTTTTGAATAATATTAAGCGCGCATGTAAGAAATAAGAATATAAACAAAACACCCAACTTACTGGGACTTGTAAAGCTAAAGGGATTGTAAACCTAATTCTAACTAAGTTCCGTCAATGATCTACAACCTACAGTTACGTATACAGTCCCTTTAAAGGGACTGTATACGTCATTTTTAGTAACCCTCCATACAAAAATAGCAATGCCCGATTCACAACCACAATTGAAAATAATCATTTTTCTAAATTATAAACATTGATATTTATTTCATACTTGATCAGACAAACCTTGTCAATCGGGCATTGGAAACTTTGCATTTGGGGTCCCTTGAAATTATGTTTACAGTCCCTTTAATATTTTGTTAAAAGCACTTACATCACATCTTGATCTAGGAGATTGATCTGAAACACAGGAATACCTAAAATAACAAGTGTTAAAGGGAATGTTCAGTATTTAACATTTTTTTTAATAATCTTATCGAAATATTGAACTTGAAATAAATTACAATGGCATCTAATGGATAAAAGTCTGAATTTTCTGAAGAAAAATTATGCATTAAAAATAGTACAAATAACAGCATGTGTTAGAACATTTTAAAATTTTATTAATGATTTTCGGAATCTCATAAAAATCCCCTTTAGAGGCGAAAAAAGTCCTGCTATACCTGAACCAGAAAATAAATAATATTGGTTGGTGAAGTAAAACCAAAAAACATGCTTGACGATACTTTAAAGTCAGCCCCGGTTTAGAACATTAGTTGAATAGCTTTTTAGGTTTAAATAAACCCACCTCGCTGCAGCTATATCTGAAGATGATATAAACCCTCCTAGCTGCAGCTAGATCTGGAGAATAAATAAACTCACCTCGCTACGGCTAGATCTGAAGATGATATAAACCCACCTCGCTGCAGCTAGATCTGGAGATGATATAAACCCACCTCGCTGCAGCTAGATCTGAAGATGATATAAACCCTCCTAGCTGCAGCTAGATCTGAAGATGATATAAACCCACCTCGCTGCAGCTAGATCTGGAGATTAAATAAACTCACCTCACTACGGCTAGATCTGAAGATGAAATAAACCCACCTCGCTGTAGCTAGATCTGAAGATGATATAAACCCTCCTTACTGCAGCTAGATCTGAAGATGATATAAACCCTCCTAGCTGCAGCTAGATCTGAAGATGATATAAACCCACCTCGCTGTAGCTAGATCTGAAGATGATATAAACCCTCCTTACTGCAGCTATATCTGGTGATATAAACCCTCCTTACTGCAGCTAGATCTGAAGATGATATAAACCCTCCTAGCTGCAGCTAGATCTGAAGATGATATAAACCCACCTCGCTGTAGCTAGATCTGAAGATGATATAAACCCTCCTTACTGCAGCTATATCTGGAGATGAAATAAACCCACCTAGCTGCAGCTAGATCTGGAGATGAAATAAACCCACCTAGCTGCAGCTAGATCTGAAGATGAAATAAACCCACCTTGTTGCAGCTAGATCTGGAGATGAAATAAACCCACCTCGCTGCGGCTAGATCTGAAGATGAAATAAACCTACCTCGCTGCAGCTAGATCTGAAGTTAAATAAACCTACCTACATGCAGCTAGATCTGGAGCTGAAATAAACCTACCTCGCTGCAGCTAGATCTGAAGATGAAATGGTTCGCAGAACACCCAGAGACACTTTTCCCAAGTAATCTAACTCCTAAGTAGGGATGTTAACGTTTTCATTTTTCAGAAAAAGGATCGTTTCGTTATGAAAACGACGACGAAAAATCGAAAAAGAAACGATCGTTTTTAAAAACGATCGTTTTTTTAAAAGTTCGTTTTTTAAAAATGGTCGTTTTTTAAACAATCGTTTTTCAAAATGCTCGTTTTTCAAAACGATCGTTTTTATAAAATTCGTCGTTTCGTTAACGATCGTTAACGACGACCCTTCGTTAACGATCGTTAACGACAACCTTCTTTAACGATTGTTAACGACGACCTTTCGTTAACGATCGTTAACGACAACCCTTCGTTAACAATAGTTAACGAAGAGAGGAAACCGACCTGAAAGGCATCTGTACATATCATTGAGTAGTTTTTAAGAAAATATCAAGGAGTTTTAACTCTCCACAACTGTTAAACTTCATGTAAGATGACATTCAATAAAGTTGCATGTAATTTTTTTCCAAAAACGATCGTTGATAAATTTCGTCGTTTCATTAACGATCGTTAACGACAAGCCTTCGTTAACGATCGTTAACGATGACCTTTCGTTAACGATCGTTAACGACGACCCTTCGTTAACGATCGTTAACGACGACCCTTTGTTAACGATCGTTAACATAATTGTCAATAATTTTGTTTTTTCAAAAACGATCGTTTTTTGAAAAAAAATCGTATAAAAAACGGTCGCAAATCGTTTTAATAAAAATTATCGTTTTCAAAAACGATCGCTATTCGTTTTCTAAAAGTTCAAAACGAGTGGGTCGTTTTTAAAAACGATCGTTTTTTTCCGAAAACGAAACGATCGTTTTTGAAAACGAAACAAAAAACGATCGTTTAACGATCGTTTAACTATCGTTTACAAAAACGATTAACAACCCTACTCCTAAGACAGTCAAAGTAAAAAAATTTTGCTGATGAAGAACAATGTTCAAAAGTATTTACAAAATCGTTTTTAAAAACGATCGTTTTTTTCCGAAAACGAAACGATCGTTTTTGAAAACGAAACAAAAAACGATCGTTTAACGATCGTTTAAATATCGTTTACAAAAACGATTAACAACCCTACTCCTAAGACAGTCAAAGTAAAAAAATTTTGCTGATGAAGAACAATGTTCAAAAGTATTTACAAAGTGTTTGAAATTTTAAAATATTCAAACAATTATGTTTAATATTGTTTAAAATTTTAGAAATAATTCATGTACACATATTGTAAATTATGTGCATCGAAAAAATAAATTGACCATTATTATTATTATTATGATAAAAGTAAAAAAACGTGTTTGCTATAAAGGAAACACTCTCTTTCTACCTGAGCATAATGTGATTCAGCTTCTTGTGCAGTTAGACCAATCCCACATATAGGACACCCGTATACTCCAGTTAATCTTATACCTAGATACATAGATTAATAACAGATAGAACACTTGAAGTATTCTTTTCAACATTTATGGGTTTTTCAATATTCCTGCGGCAGGAGTCTAAATAAGTCACGCCCATCCTGTATTAAATGCACAAGACAGAGAGAGAGCATGCGCGTAACCCCTTTGGGCTTCTGCAGCAGGGTTAGTATGAACGACATCTCGTGATCTATTTGTATTTTTGTATCAAAATTACCACTTTGGATTTCTTAAATTATGATTGTTTTAATGACACCATTGAGTTCGATTTTGGTGCTTAGTGTATGGAGAGTATGGACAACCTTTTAATGAGAAAATGAGAAAATCTTTATGAAAAGAGATGGTTAAGTCAAAATATGCTTTTCTATAATATTTTTTAATAAACTAAGAAGAGAGCAATCTTTATATAATTTTGAATTGAATAGACTCAACAGAGTTTCATACTATGGATATGAATCATGAGTCAAAGTACTTCTTTGTTAATTTATTTGTTTTTAGGTGAAAAAGAAAAGGTTTAAATTCAAAAACTCTGTTCCGGGAATAACCCCGTAGAAAAGAAATATATTTTATGAACATAAAACTTGAAATTGTAATTATATTGAAACTTATTTCTTCGATTGTTGAAAAAATTCAATATTTCATTTATTCTCGAAGGTAATTAGATTTTTTAATAAGGGTTCTAACAATCAAAAAATCGACAAGGATTCAAGGATGAACATTCAGAGGTGGCTCGGACAAAAAATATGAGAAAAATGCGGCTCAAAGGAAAAAATGTTGCGGCTGGCTTTCCAGCCCTCGTTATTCTTAGCTTGGTTGTTTTGTGTGACAGAGAATACACAAATTCTGATTTTCTAATCCTTATATCTTTGCAACCCAATTTCGTAGACCTAAGACATTTCAAACTATGAATTATGTAAGATCAAATAATCTGAGTTTAAAATATCAAAGGTTAACACCATCAGGTTGCAAACATAAAAAGGATTTGAAAATTTAAGTTTGTGGCAAAGACTCAATTCCTTTTTAATATCCTCAGATCATCAATTCAAAATTATTCAACGCTCTTTATTTGTTTTCGCATAAATATATTTTGTAGCATTAAAAGTTTGTTTGTATATTTGTTTGTAAATACACATGGTGATGATACTTCCGTATATCAGATTGCAAACCAAATATTGGAACAGAGCAGACGCCATGGTTTGCAACAAAACATCCTTATAAAGAAATATTGCACAGCTTTAAACAAACAATTCGAATAAAGGGCAAATTTTTATTTTTAATAAGTGAATCGAGTATTTGTCACAAATTTAAATTTTCTAATCCCTATATATTTGCAACCTAATTGTGTAAACCTTTGATATTTCAAACGTAGATTTTTTATCTTACATAATTCATAGTTTTAAAAGGCAAAGGTTATCCGGTTACCAAGATATGGGATTAGAAAACAGACAATAAAGTCAAATAAAGAAAATAATAAGTAAGTTTCAAAAATCAATTGACGCAGACATCTTGATTTATTTAAAACATAAAATAAAATAAAAATAAACGCCAGAAAATGAGGAAACTTTGAAACAAAAACTAATCCGCAAAGTGGAATTTTCTTAAAAAGAGTTTTTATCTTGTTTTTTTGTGCAAAACAACTCATAATTAAAATAAAAAATAAAAATAAAATAAATTTCAGGAAAGAAAACTTTCAAATGATTCAGTATTATCAAAAAAGACAACGAAACCAAAGAAAAAAAGTGAGAAATTCTAAATCCGAATAAATCCTCGAAATTGAAACAATTGTGTACACTTTGAATTGAATGACGTGACATCCTGTTTTTATTTCCTTTTTACGTCTTGAATACATTACTGGGTCTAGAACACTAGGTCACACAATGTTTATAATTTGAAAATATAAGTTATTGTTCCTTCTGGATAAAATCCCTCCATTACGAGAACATATTTTACGAAATTTAGAATATGAAAATATGAAAATATGAAAGTTATGAAAGTTTGCTGGGCTTCAACTTGAAGCAATATTTCATACAAATATCCAATCTCATTCGGGACTAAACCCTGAACACTTAAAGAGACAGATTCCAAATTTTAAAATTGCCATTTTTCTTCTGAAATCCTATAGCTGTACAAAAACATTATTTATTCAGCTTTTCAATGTTTAAGGGACTACGTAGGCGTAAGAAGTTGATTCTTTGCCACAAACTCTGATTTTCTAATCCTTATATCTTTGAAACCCAATGTTGTAAACCTTTGATATTTCAAACTTATATTATTTGATCTAACAGAACTCATAGTTTGAAATATCAAAGGTCTACGACATTGGAATCTAAAGATAGAGGGATTAGAAAATCAGAGTTTGTTGCAAAGACTCAATTCCTTTCTAGGGACTTGTCTTGTTAACAATAGATTATTTTCAATTATTGTTTCCGAAACGAAAACACTATTGACATTTTTTTATTGATACCAATTCTATCTTTGATAAACTCAAAACAATTGAGTCTTTACCACAAACTCTGATTTTCAAACCCCTATATCTTTGAACCCCAATGCCGTAGACTTAGATATTTCATGACTGCATGTCAGGTTGCAAGGATATAGGGATTAAAGAACTTGAGTTTGTGGCAAATACTTAATTCCTTTAAATGGTACTTTCATTTGAAGTTCAGAAAAAATTGAATTTAAAAATTGGACTGTGGATTAAATTTTATTGGTTCTCGATGATTTATTTTGAAATCGTGAACGATTCCTTTAACACGGTACGGTTTACTGAGTTCTATCCAATCAAGCGCACTGCCGTATTAGTAGTGAACTTTATGACACTTCCAATAATTTAAAATCCAAAAATATGTGTATAAATTCATTACAATTCTCTAGTTTAATACAATAATCTAATGCAGCTACGTTTTTATATTTCACTATGCTCTTGATGGGCAGAATCGAGGGGGGGGGGGGGGATAACTTATCAAATCTCTATTAGAATAATTCTAAATTGAATGTATATGATTCTAAAGTTGGGCCCATGAAACTGTGGAATAAGAAGACGATTTTAAACTCAAGTTAGGATTTAAAAATAGTCCAATGAACGCGTGCGAGCTTGTACGTTAAACATGGTTAAACATAACATCAACATCAAATACAGATAGGACTCATTATAAGTTGTTTTCTATTCCACCGTTTAATGGGTACCGTTGGTTGATATTGTTATAATAAACTCACGTTTAGGTGTTAACTCATCTTCTCCTCTTCTCTCCTCCTCAACCCGTCCTTGTCTACTCTCCTGCTCGCCCTGGTACCTGGAGTAAACCAAACCAGACTCCGTGTTCGAGTTCTCATCCGTCTTACATGAGTGCAGAGGATCTGGTGAGGATCGTGCTGGGTGAGGGGAGGTTGAGGGGTAGATGAGGGGAGAGTTAGAGGATCTGGAGGAGGAGGGGGAGAGGCGAGGGAAGAGGTTTTGTCCAGGAGAAAATAGGGAAGAACTCTTATCAGACCTAGATTAACAAATAAAATAAATCAACAACAGTCCCTTACCTTGCTGATTACTTGAANGGGGGGGGTTGCAAATGGGTTTCCAGAGACCGAATTTAAAGAAATTTGAGCCACGGCTTAAATTTGACACGCGGCTCATATATGGTTGGTTCCATTTAAAATTGTATTCAATGTTTCAAGATTTAAGCCGACGCTCAAATGAAACCGGTTTTTGTCAGATTAGAGACACGGCTCATAATCATTAAATTCGGACATTGATAGATTAAATAAATAGTGATAAGTAGTTCAACTAGCTTCTTCGTAGTTGAACCAATTTGGTTGAATCAATTCTCTTGGGCGTCGGTTTAAGTTGAAGAGAATTAGTAACCCTCCTCGCTGCAGCTAGATCTGAAGATGATATAAACCCTCCTAACTGCAGCTAGATCTGAAGATGATATAAACCCACCTCGCTGTAGCTAGATCTGAAGATGATATAAACCCTCCTTACTGCAGCTAGATCTGAAGATGATATAAACCCACCTCGCTGTAGCTAGATCTGAAGATGAGTCCCTTACCTTGCTGATTACTTGAAATGCTGTTCTGCTTCTGCAGTGTAGATTCACCAACAATATCAATATCATCTTCCAGATCTCCGATGTCAAATCCAAGATTAACAATTATTGATTTAAGAACTAATGATAAAACATTTCAAAAATAAATTTAATTATTTTATAAACATAATGGATACATGAAATTCATTAGCCAGGATCACACAGGACCTGTTTAGCCATTAAGGGCTGTTTTAAATTATAGACCTTACACAAATTACAATTCATAATAATTTTGGAATTTCCGGGGAAAATAAAAGATTTAGTTTTTGCATTTTTCTAAGTGACCCTCCATTTTTAACCCTTTATTTTTTCCTTTGTGGGTTTTCTGTAAAAGTGACTTGCGAATTTCTTGCTGGTAAGTTAAGAAACAATGGAGCAATTATCAGAAATAAACATAAACGATGGTTTCTTCCTCATTTTTAATCAGATTAAGATTTCAAGGGTTCACTTGTAAATCAGGCAATGTTATCATTTGAAATTAAGCGTCGATTACGAATTTCGTGGCAATTATATTATTCTTCATAAGAATATGTTAATTTATTGAATGTCATATAAATATATAAAAGGCAGTAATCTCTGTTTGTTTGTATGTCCGTCCATAACACAGAAATCCCTTTATATAATATCAAATTTTGGTTGGGAACTTGAATTGCTTGGTTTAAAGAGAAAGTTTAATATCCAGGCGAAAGGTTTGCTAAAAAAATATTTTAAGCAGAAAATATTTCAGGAAACTAAGATATTTCATCAGATATTAAAATACATTGACATTCAGTGAATCGATAATAATTCTTATTGAATTATTATTTTCATATTGGTTATTATATCTAATTATTATTGCCATAGTAATTATTTTATCATTATTATTAGTATTGTAATTATTTTATCATTATTATTAATATAGTAATTATTTTATCATTATTATTAATATAGTGATTATCTTATCATTATTATTAATATAGTAATTATATTATCATTATTATATTTATTACAATTAACTATAGTAAATTTTGCTGTTGTAAACTGTATATAGTCCATGCCATACTTTTGTAAGACTATGGCATGGTACATGTATAAATTCTAACTCTGTACAATAGTGTACATACATAATATATTTACTCATGTTAGCATGATACCGTGATGCGTTTTTAGTGCCATCATGTTGTTTTAGGTTTTCTACCATGAAATTAATGATATGTTGCAGTATTATTATGTAAACAAAGATAAAAATTATGGACCATAAGATCAATGGAAGGAAGATCAAAGATATGTACTGTAAGATTAAAGTTTTGTACAGAATGCACCATATAAGATCAGAGTTATGTACTGGGTTAGTTAAAGTTGTACCGTAAGACCGAAGGGGCGCATCCGTGACATAATGGCCTCCTGAAGGTGGTGCATACTCGCCACGGTGGTGACAGCCCCTCCATGAAACAGGGGCACAGGGCCCCCTCCAGCCCCAGACCCAGCAAAGCTAGCGTTATTCATTTTCACTCTTCACGCCATATATGGTGTTGAGCACCCGGCGGCAAATATGGCGGCCTATGTACCAGGTTCTAGTTTATATACTTGAGTATGTGTACAGTGTTGAGTATGTAGAAGCACTGTAGGATGACTGGAGTGGGGCTATGGCTGAGGGGGGGGGGGGGTAGAGTGCGCGGGATTGTAATGAACCAATAGGCCTGGTGCTAGTCTAGAAGTATACCCCCAGCTCTCCTAATAACTCCGCCAGATCTGAGTTATCTACCGAACTCAACTCCCAGTATACCGCTAAAGTCTACTCTACTGCGGAAGTCTACTATTTCCTCTGCTCGACTTCTATTGGTTGTTCAACCTCGTGACGTCATCAAAATGGCGGCATGTTTTCGCCTAGAAGTTTCCATTTTACTTGATGATATCAATAAAAAGGATATTTCGCCACCTCCTGCCAACATATCTATCTCTAACAACCTTCACAACTGTATTTAAGCTTTTAATTGAGGCTTTACGGAGCAATTAAACCTTTATTAGCCCTAAACTCAACTAGAGAACCCAACTACGTATATTTAACCGAGCCTAGATCAGGTCTAGCTAACAGCAATATAAAAACCCTCGGAGCAAAAAAGAGTTTTCACACCTCCTTAAATTAGGTCTTTTAACAATCTTTTAACTAGCAAACCTTTAAGACAATATACATGGAGAAACTAAGGTGGAGAAAAGACAAAGACTAGCAATAACAGGGCGAGTAAAAAGACAAAGAGTAGAAAGGACAGGGAGAGCAAAAAGACAGGAAAGTAGAAAGGACAAGAGAGTAGAATGGACAAGGGTAGTAAAAAGGACAGGAAGAGTACAAAGTACAAGTGGAATAAAAATAATAGGGAGAGTAGAGAGGTTAGGCTAGGATAGAAAGGATCAAAAAAGACAGGGAGAGTAGAAAGGACAGGAAGATTAGAAAAGACAGGAAGATTAGAAAGGACCGGGAGATTAGAAAGGACAGGGAGATTAGAAAGGACAGGAAGATTAGAAAGGACAGGTAGCATAGAAAGGACTAGAAGATTAGAAAGGACAGGAAGATTAAAAAGGACAGGAAGATAAGAAAGAATAGGAAGATTAGAAAGGACAGGTAGCACAGAAAGGACAGAATTAGTTAAAAGTGAAGAAAGAGTTGAAAGGACTTGAAGAGTAGAGAGTAAAAAGTAATAATAATTAGAACAGGGGAAGTAGAAAGGACAAAGAAAAAAGAAAATAAAGGGAGTCGAAAGATCAGATAAAAGAAAGTATAGGGGGAGTAGCAAAAAAAGCAAAAAGAGAAGGAGGGAGAGACAATGTCAGAATGATAAAAAAGAACAGGTTAAAGAAAGTAAAACAAATTTGCAGTTTTCGTTGATTTTTTAAATACTTTGAACAGCCTCAGACCAATACTTTTAAGTTTATGTTAACAAAACGGCCCCCCCCCCTTACTCAAAAAGGAAATAATAAATAAAAGATAAATGAAAATAATACATAATATGTCCCTTTCCAGGATATATTTTTTCTAGACCCTCCAGCCTTTTCAGAGCTTAGAACTAAGAATATGAAACTGCTCTGCGTAAAATGTATAATTTCAATTTAAATGTAAAGCCCGATGCATATAAACTTTACATTACAACTAAAGTCACTTAAAACTTTATATTACAACTACAGTCCCTTTAAACTTTAAATTACAACTACTGTTCCTTTAAACTTTAAATTACAACTACAGTCCCTTTAAACTTTAAATTACAACTGCAGTCCCTTAAAACTTTAAATTACAGCTACAGTCCCTTAAAACTTTAAATTACAACTACAGTCCTTTTAAATTTTAAATTACAACTGCAGTCCCTTAAAATTTTAAATTACAACTACAGTCTCTTAAAAATTTAAATTACAACTACAGTCCTTTAAACTTTAAATTACAACTACAGTCCTTTTATCAGAAATCATAGCATATATAAGAGGTCTAAAGCCTCAAGATGGAAAGGTTACTATATTGGTATTTTCTTTGGTACAATATTGCAAAAGAATATATTAAACACGGGTGTAGAAAAGAATTCCAGGGGGTGGGCTCAGCACGCATTAGAGCCTGAACCCCTCCCCCCCCCCTCCACTAGAAATCATAGATTTCATAATCAAGGGGGGGGGGAGCCCGCCCCCATAGTTCCCATCGTAATTTTGGTTGCCAACGTATTTTTTGTGAAACATGCTTTTAACTTTATGACATTTTTATGACTTTTTTCTCTCCCTGCAGTATTGTCCAGAGGAACATATGATTCTTAGTGAGTTATTTCCATTAATCTTTGTTTTGTACAAATAAATATTAAAAATAAAAAAATGGGACCATTTCCGAAAATGTTAATTACTTTTTCACCCACTAAACGTCGTTTTTTGGTACTAAAAAGTGTTACTTTAAGGTCGTCGTTAAATATTTTACTCTAAAATTTAGTTTTAACCCTAAAAATGTAATCGAAATGTGGTCGGTCGCATTTCTTTAGATTTTCAAAAAACTAGTTTGTTGTCTTTTAAAAAATGTCTGTTTTCTAAACCATATACGTCAATAAACGGTCAATGTTCATCTATTATTCAATCCATAATTCTACGTTTACCCACACCTCCCCTTCTTACATACAGATGCGGGTGGGCCAGGTCAGTTTAATTCTTAGTGTACAGGTACAAACATCTCATTTCCTAGAATCATGCTTAAACGACTTCTTCTCCTTCCTATGGTAGTACTCCACTATCTTCCTGTACTCCTACTCCTTCACCTTTCTCAGTGTCAAGTACAGTGTAGATCCTCGCAATACACTTACAGAAGCTTCAACACTTTCAACGGTAAAAAATTACGTTTTTACAAAACAAAAAAGAACTGGAAATAACTCATTGAAGGGCCGTGTCCCACTAGACTAACTGCAGGGCGATAAAAAAAGTCAGATTACAAAAATGTCCTAAAGTAAAAATCATAAAACACACAAATTATGTTGGCAACCAAAATTACCAAAATGACTTTATTTTAAACCTTTTCAAAAGTTTTCATCACTTTTTCCTTGGTGAGATTTACAGATATAAAAAGCTGATTTATTGTTTTTAAAATCAGAGTAGGGTCGTTAATCGTTTTTTAAAACAATCGTAAAACTATAAATTTTTTTTCTTCTAAAAACAGATCGTTTCGTTTTAAGAAATATGATTTTTTATCATATGATTTATATCATATCATTAATATAATTTTTTTTTTCATAAAGATAAGTTTATGAACGTTGTCTTTGCAAGTTTTTGTTTCCTATCAAAAAATGTATTTTGTCTTAAGGTCGTTAACGATCGTTAACGAAGGGTCGTCGTTAACGATCACTTAAAAAATTAAAACGACCTACTTTCGATAACAAAACGACGAACTTTGCAAAAACGATAGTTTTAAAAAAACGAACGTTTTTTAAAACTTACACTTTAGGCGGAAATACTGAATTGAATGCTGTCCAACACCCAATATACATTTCCCGTATAATGTCGTCTTTGTCTGGAAATCAATTTACAGGTTTGAATTAAAACATTATTTTGTTGCACTTAAGACAGATCTATGTTTCTAATTGTCTGTTTTATTTTTAATATAAAGAATAAGATACAGGGTTACCCACAAAGACTTCAGAGACGACTGTACGGAATTAAATCTGTTTGTTTCCTTATATTTATGGAATTTGCTCTGTCTGTTTCCTTATATTTATGATTCCCCAATCCCCATCAACGGTAGAATTTTTCTTACTTTGCACAATCATTAAAATGGCTGTATTATGTTAAAATACATGTTCAAGGCAAAAAAAAGAATTTAATCTTTGAATAATAATATTTTAAGAGTTTCTGGTCGTTTATACAGTCTCATCCTTTGTTGGTAATCCTGTATGTAAGGTTTTTTCTGATATTAATTTTACAATAAGAGATGTATTTACATTTATTAAACTGAAAATTGTTCAAACAAACCGATTTTTTGGGGGTTTGTGCAAACGCACTAATTTCATTGTTTTCTAGTTTTGAGTGCAAATGTACACAGTTCCATGAAATTTGTTTAAACGCGCTTTTTTGTACATGTATTGTGCAATTGAACGTTGTTCACAATACATGAACATTTCAATAAAAAAACGCACTTGATTATTTTCTCTATTTTCAGTGTAATTGAATTTTAGTGCAATTGAACAGTTCTATAAATGACATTTGTTCAATTGTACAAATTAAGTTATAATGGGCAAACAGATGATTTTTAAAGTTTTACTTCGATTGAACATTTTTGTTGATTTGTACTAAAGTTCTTTGTACAAAAATGTACGTTAATTTGTACTAATCTATGTTCTTTGTACGTTCATTTGTACTAAACTATGTTCTTTGTACAAAAATGTATGTTCATTTGTACTAAACTATGTTCTTTGTACAAAAATGTACGTTCATTTGTACTAAACTATGTTCTTTGTACAAAAATGTACGTTCATTTGTACTAAACAATGCTCTTTGTACAAAAATGTATGTTCATTTGTAATGTATGTTTTTACTAAAATCTGTTCATTTGCGCTAATTAAGTTATAAATAATTGGGCAAAATGATGAAATTTAAAATTTTTAAAGTTTTTTTTTCATTTGCTCTAAAATGTGTAGATTTGTACTAACTTAGATTTTAACCACACTTTAAGCTTTGGTTCAGCTGAACATATATTATGTTCATTCCTTCATGTTCAATGTACAAGGTGTCCCACGCAACATATGACAGTTGGTGAATAGTTTGAAATGACTTCCGCATACTACAGGGTGTCCCAATAAACATGTGAATTCAGTGACGAATTCAATATCGTCTTCTTTGGTTTAGTATAGTGATACCTACTGAGAAAGCTGTAATCTGTAAGAGTTTCGTCTGCTATGTTCACATTTTGTTTGTTTATGTTTTGACTGCATGGGTGTACTTAGTAAAACAAGAAAATTGCAGTATACAAACAGAGTAAACTTGTCCGTCTTCACTATTCAGTCTTTTACCGTTTTCATAAAATAAACTCTAGCAGACATAATAATATTATGGCTTTTGAAATTAGGTATTACAATGCTAATTCATAACAAAGACTATATCGAATTCGTCACTAAATTCCCATGTTTTTTGGGACACCCTGTACATAAGATATTAAAGACGTTTAAGTATTGCTATAATGTCGTCTTTCTATTCCATTGTTTTCTGGTTATCACTGAATAATATGACTGGCATGTCATATTTTTTATTATTCTTTTTGGTATTAAATAATTATGGAAGAAGCCATTTAAAACTATTCTCCGACTTTCATGGTTCGTGGACTAGACTAAAGAAGCTGAACTAGACTAAACTTTTTAAATCCCTTTTCAGGACCAGGAAGTAACATAATATATGCTGGACCGACTGTTATAATGTCAAGAAGACGAGGCGAAGGATTTAGAAGTCCAGGTAAAAAAAAATTAACAATTTTTTAAAATTTCCATCGTCATTATTCTAGAAAGAACAAACTAAAGGGACTGAAAGCGAACTTTCAAGTGACCTTCCATACAAAGATTATTTAATGCTTTATTTACAATGCATGGTACCCTTAAACCTTAATCTAATAAAAAATGTTGAAGATACTGTCATTTTTCAGACTCGAAAAGTGTTTAATTCTTATAATTTCTCCAAAGCTTTTAAGGGTACCGTTGAAAATCGGAAATTGTCATCTTTTCAATTTCATGCATGGTAATTTTAAATTATTAGAGAACACGTACCCTAACGACGACATTTAGCAACACGTCGAAGACGACATTTAAAATGAATGGATTTGATTATTTATATTAGGTTTGTCCCCGCATTTTCATGGAGATACAATGATGTGCTTTATTCCAAACCAGCAACAGATGCTTATACCTTGCTCCGCTGTCAGAGGATAACTGTTACACCAGCAGCTGTTAGGACGTTGTCCCAATATAACATTGTAATGAATACAATTAATATCTGCAAAGACATATCTGATCAACAAATAATATGTTGATCCTTTAAACAATAAGTTGACAATATGTTGACAATATGTTGACAATATGTAGACAATATATTGACAATATGTTGACAATATGTTGACAATATGTTGACAATATGTAGACAATATATTGACAATATGTTAATCCTCTAAACAATATATTGACAATATGTTGACAATATGTAGACAATATATTGACAATATGTCGATCCTTTAAACAATATGTTGACAATATGTTGACAATATGTTGACAATATGTAGACAATATATTGGCAGTATGTTGATCCTCTAAACAATATATTGACAATATGTAGACAATATATTGACAATATGTTGATCCTCTAAACAATATATTGACAATATGTTGACAATATGTTGACAATAAGTAGACAATATGTTGACAATATGTAGACAATATGTTGACAATATGTTGATCCTCTAAACTTAGAGTCTCACACAAAAAATGAGACTTAAACCAAACTAAATAAATTCCGTAGAGTCGTCTTTAAAGTGTAACACTCTGAACTCCCTTTCAGGCTGAAAGGGACTGACAAAAGTCATACCGAGGGATTTTTAAAATTCCACTCTAATATATTCTATTCTCTTTGGTTCATGCTGTTTTGACGCCAATAATCAGTGACGTTATATAAGGATTTTAAATATATTGCTAAGAAAGACGACATTTTAGAAAGTTTTTAATCTCCTTAAAGGCAATCATTCACTGAATTGCACCAATTTCACAACACGGCAGCCATATTGGATTTTCTAGAGATTGGGAATGTGCCTGTCATCTCACACAAATGTTTTGACACCGCAAAGAATGTACTGGATGTTATACCTCAGGCACAAAGTGTTAATTACTTAATATAAATCTCGCACAGGATGGTAGGGCTATCTTGCAAACATACCTGTGCGAAATAACTCACATAATTATAGTTTCAATGGAGATTGTGTTACCTTAGGATCACAGGACGCGTAGAATGAATTAGTGTGAAACTAGTTTCTCACAAAATTTAACATTGTGTTATTTGCAAGGCATGAAATCAATATGCACTTTTTGCAGTGTGCATTCTTTGACAACAACTCGGAAAAATCTTGCTTTTAATTTTTTTCAGATTCAGATTTCTTTCGCCTACATTCTAGTGTCAACCTAAAACATTAACATTGCCAACTGAAGTTATGATTTCAAATAGTCAAATAAACATGAAATACAGCAATTGTGTAGTGTACACAGCTGGACCCGTTCCACTTAATAAGTTTATTTTTTGCTATGAAAAAATCATTTGCTAGTTTATAACTTCAAATGGATATGTAAAATTTCTTACTTTCTAAAATAAAACTAGTAAATGCGCGAAATTTCAGATGGAAAAACCGGAGTATTTTCAAAATGGTTACCTGTATGATCCATGTCCATTGATACAGCACCTTCTAGGAACGATGTAGCTTCTATCACGTTAATTCCTTGAGGGCGCAGCTTGACTCCTTCAGGAACATACTTGAAATGTCCGTCGGTGTTGTGGAATCTACTCTTACATTTAGCGCAGAACGTCTTCTGACCAGTTTTTGAACACTCAGCATGCTTGTGGTTCTGGCCGCAGTACTTACATACTAAAACTCTGCAGTCAGGCATGTAGTGAGAAGGGCCACACTTGAAACAGACTGGAGTTCTGGCTTGAGTTTGCTGAACTGCATTAACATTTGGGTCAGACTGGGCCGGTTTTACTCTTTGCTGGAACTGGATAACAGAGTTGCACAGCGTATTCCATTGGAACGGAACAGAAATTACTATAGACGCTGTCAGTTTAGCTAATTCTGAGGAATTCATACCTTCGCATATCTTCTTAAGCAGGAGAGACGCTTGCGACATTGTCCAACTTGAACTGGGGCCATAAGCCTCCTCCCCAGTATCACGTACTCTCTGCAGGTATGATTGGATTGATTCTGAACTACCTTGGCGGAAACCTTTGTAAATACTCATCATGGCTTTGTCCTTGGAGACAGGGCTGTGAACTACCGTTGTTATAAGTTGGAGCAGGCTTAGGTAAGAGTAGGAGTCCTTCTGAGCTTCATTACCGACATCTAGCGCCAGTAGACGTTGTTTTAAACTTGTTGAGCAACTGTTGTAGACAACAGCGATACGGCCCACTCTACTGGAAATAAAAAACTTATCAAATAGGTCGGAGAAGTGAATAGACCAGTGTTTGATGGATCTAGTAGAAAAATCTTGCTGCTTAATATTCTCAACAACTCGGGATATAACTTTTGCCTCAGATTCAGTTAACTGGTTCCATGGCATCGGGGATACTGCATCATCAATAGCCAGGGCTTGAGTTTTGAGCAATTGCTGCACCTTCGACTTGTCATCCTCTTTCTGCAAGATGATTCTCGCCTCCGTTGTTCAGGGACGTTGTTCTCCATCCTAGAATATAAGAATGGAGTACGGTTGAATAATACGTTGGAATTTAAAAAACATTTCTTCCGTCTGTGTTCTTAACATGTTATCTTAACTCGCATCAATTAACTACGTTAGTCTGTCGAAACAAAATATTAAAGCTTGATGAAAATACTTCGCCATACTCATAAATTTATAAATTATTAAACAAAATAAAAATAAAATCGTTTTACCTCAGAATTATTAGTTAAATGTTCACAATTTGAAAAGTAACGGTTAACTGTGCTGTAGAATGAGTTGGCGTCTATTTTCAATGCCGCGGTCTGCGCAAGCTTACCGATAGTACTCTAGCTTTCAGTTAGGGTGCGCCAAAATGCTAGAAAACTATTTCACCGAATATTACTAAAAACGAGTGTTGCTATTTGGGCTTCCAATTTTTGAACTTGTCACCATATTATATATGAGAGAAAAATAAATCAATGCAAACACTTGTATTATTAATATTCAACAAGTCGGTTTTTCTTACAGTTTATTATTTACAAAGATACAAAAATGAAACGGTTGATACTATATACTAATAAAATATTATGAATTGAAGCAGTTTCAGAGTGATGGGGAATCTTCAAGGGAACCTCAGTTTAAGGGAGCTGATGATCAACTGATTTTTTTTCCCCAGATTTCGCTCCACCCTGGGTTAGCATTTAACCCTAGTACCCCGTGAGCTGGCCGGCTAACCCACCAGCCCCCGGGCCTCTGGAATAACGGTTTCTCCGCGTGGCTTGGGTTATTTATAGAATCCAAACACAAACAAGAATAAATCCGTTAGATTTGATGAGGGGTGGAAGAAGGGGTGGGGAGGAGAAACTGAGAATGATGGAAAGAGGGAAAAAATACTATTTATGATCGCAGGAAAGATCAACCCATCACTTTCCTGCTACATGCCCCACTGATCTTTTCTGCGATCAGATACGAGGAAGCTTTGTTATCTCAACCTTCTCCTCTTTGTTCCCGAACCTGGAGGTGTATCTTACATCTGGGGGTGGAGCTCTCCTGTTGTTCATTGGCATGGACTGAGAATCTCCCATGAGCTCCATTAGTAAATGAGCTGTCCTTAGTTCTTCATCAGACTGAGTCTTCTTGCAAGATTTACAAACTCGTACTAAATATAAACCAAGTTGGAAATATATAAAGTGGCAAAGTGCCTAAAAGGAACTGTAATTGTTATTTCAAGTGCCTCTCCCTCCAGTCTCCATTTATTGACAGTTAACAAAAACACTGACTGTAAAGTGTAAAGTAAACTTAAATAATTTAATTAACTCTATCGACTTCAGATGTCTCATTTTTTAGGGCTATATATACTATTGCCAATAAAGTTTTGTGTTTAAAACTAGAAACTTTAATGGAAGAATCATTTTTCTTCCACAAATCCACTGGTTACAAAAATGACAGATTCACAATTTACATTTTATTTTTTTGTATTTAAATTTTTATTTTATTTGATCTGACAGAGTTCATAATTTGGAATATCTAAGGTCTTAAAGATTCAGGGATATTTAATTGTGCCTTCCGACCCCCTAGAAAAACTTTAAAGGCCAATAAAGATATCAGGAGATCTTTGAAAATACGATTCCAGCTTTTAATATATCAAAATCGACCTGCAAAGGATGTCAAAATTATATGGCCGAAATCATTGATATTTCCCAAACGGTTTTACGGAAACGCCCCTATCTCAGTCATTTTTTAATATTTTTCAAATCCGTTTTTTCCAGTGCATTACCCACGTTCTAGTGCTTCTTTATTTCAACGCTAAAGTTTTTTAAGGCTCGTCGTTACGACGGTTTGTAAACAAGAATAAACATTTTCAGCCAAAAACTGGGATTTTTTACCCAATTATTAAGCCGCCACGCCTTTAATATTCATTTTACGGCCACATTTTTTTTTATAAAAATATCTTGCATTTCTCCTTTTGATTCTGACAATAACTTGAATTTACTCTAACATGCCTACAACCTGAGCTATGGCTATAAACGTGATTTCTCTACCATTTTTCAAAAATTCTAATTTCGCTCTGACGAAAACGTGAAGTAATCCCGCAACTTTTCAGTTATAATGCGCCAAGACATAGCATTTTCTAAAAGTTGAGTTTTCTTTCCGCTAGGTGGTGTGAGAATCGATTTGTTTAATTCTATTAAACAACTTTAAATTGTTAGATTATTGCTAGCATAATAAAGTTGTATGTAGTTTTTGGTTATTATGTAAAAATATTAAATGATTTTATATTTTGAATTTATTTGATTTGTTGAAAGAGTAAACTATACCTATACTTGGAGTTTAAGTAACAATACAGATAACAATTTTAACATAAAGAAATAAATGCAAGACAAACATCCGTGTAATGCTTTTTTCTGGGAGATCCATGTGATCTAATCAACAAACAACATTTCTTGTTAAAGTTACTAGAGACCAAGATGGTAAAGAACAAATTAAACACATGACAGAATAAATTACACCTATCCTAATAATTTTATAGACCATGTCTTTACACAACCATGGATAATACAGTGGTCACTGGTCATGCAGCATTCTTGGAATATTTAACTTATCTGAATCTACGTGATCTTATCAACTATTGTGCAGTATATCTAGTAGTTCTTATCCTGCATGTTTGTCTTTGACTTTTTCTTAAGAATTGTTTTAGTTAAACATCTATAAGTTCATAAAGAATGTTTGGTATTTTTAACCAATAATCCTGTTTTATCAAAATAATAAATTTGTCAGTTTTAAAATATTGTAAGGAATTACAAATATTTTACGACCACTGCTGAATCCCCCTTAAACCACTTGTGAATCCATGAACAAGGAAAAATGAAGAATTCTAAAATGCTGACTAAAGGAACTGTAAGCGTAATTACAATTATTTACAAGTTCGACCCTCTATTGATGTAAGTATAAGTATATACCCTGTCCTGCCCGAACAATGAATCAAATATGAGAATGAATGAGATATTAAAGTTTATCAAGAATATTAAGTATAAAGAATTGAAAGTAAAAATTTTTTCTTCATGAGAATAGAATTATTAATTATTGTGGATATATGCAATAATATGATATATAAGCAATCCTAATAATTCATGATTAGAAAAATTACAGATACTCCACACTTTATACATTTCCGCCTTCTCCCGAATCATCTGGTGTTTTGTATAATTAGTTGGCTAAGATCTCATCCACTTCACAATATATATATCCTTTTAAATCTCTTTTTTTTTGTAGTGAATCCCTGTTTTCCTTAATCCTTGATTTCTAACAATTTCAACGTTAAAAATAGATATCTGATGGAATCCTTGCTTTTCTCATAGATCTAATCTCTTGCATCTAACAATTATAGAAATTGATGATAGGTTCCCCGCTGTCATAATCTGATTCTTTCTTCTCCCTATTCAGAGATAATTACATCCCTAACGTCTAGACAAATCCCGATAAAGAAATGACTATTTTTAGTGGTCATAAACCCTCCCCCTCCCTTTCTTGTACCACTTTCCCCCTTCATAAAGAACCGATTAGTTTAAATATACTTTACATTATGCAATTCTAACTAGTAAATAAGAAAAGGAAGTTAAATAGTGCTCGTTTTATTTTGTGTATAATTGATGTTTAATATTTCATAGTTTTGCAAAGAATATTTGTTATGCTTGTATACAACTTGTATTATCTAATGCTTGATGATGGAAAGAACCCCAGGTCTAAAACACTCTACGACAAGCACTGGAAGGAGAAGGTCAACTCTTCTGACCTCTTCCACTCTAGAAGATCTCGGACAACATCTACTGAGAGCTGATGAACCTGAATTAGAACATTGGAACATTATTACTGTTTAGTTAAACAAAACATTATCTTTAATAAATAAACCAACAACTGTAACTCTCTCTACTCTCTCTTCACAATAACTGGTGGAGAGCGCCATCAAGATAAACCTTGTACCTCAGCTCTACCTACAAAAACACAAGGGAAAACCTGGAAAACCAACAATAACAATGTACTGCATCCTGCAGTAAGAACACCTGGACCTGGACCGAAACTACAACCTCAACACTGGACTGAAGTGAGAACACCTGGACCTGGATATATAAACACATACTCAACCTCAACACTGGACTGAAGTGAGAACACCTGGACCTGGACATATATACATACTCGACCTCAACACCGGACTGAAGTGAGAACACCTGGACCTGGA
>NW_019397293.1:85435-86269 GCF_000591075.1 Eurytemora carolleeae
TAAACAATATGTTGACAATATGTTGACAATATGTTGACAATATGTAGACAATATATTGACAATATGTTAATCCTCTAAACAATATATTGACAATATGTTGACAATATGTAGACAATATATTGACAATATGTCGATCCTTTAAACAATATGTTGACAATATGTTGACAATATGTTGACAATATGTAGACAATATATTGGCAGTATGTTGATCCTCTAAACAATATATTGACAATATGTAGACAATATATTGACAATATGTTGATCCTCTAAACAATATATTGACAATATGTTGACAATATGTTGACAATAAGTAGACAATATGTTGACAATATGTAGACAATATGTTGACAATATGTTGATCCTCTAAACTTAGAGTCTCACACAAAAAATGAGACTTAAACCAAACTAAATAAATTCCGTAGAGTCGTCTTTAAAGTGTAAGTGGGCCTAACCTAAAATAAAATAAAATCTTTCTTGTTTTGCGTTTGTGACTTTTATTATTTTTATTATATTTTTACATGAGTTTCTTAGATTTTTCTGTTTTTAAATTTGTTCATTTTCAGAAATTACAAATGTAGACATATTTCCAGACAATCTTTTTTAAATGTGATCTACAGTCACAATGTGGGCCCGATCGGTTATGCTCAAAGAAGATAGAAAATAGAATATATTAGAGAGGAATTTACTCGAAAAAGGTGTAAAACGGCCATTTTGTTGTACTGTTTTGTAACGGAGTTCAAAGTGCGTATTTTAAACAAAGAATGTCAGATCATGGTTGGAATCAATTGTTTCTGTATATGGGAACTCTGTTGGGTTTTTACATAAACTAAAACT
>NW_019397294.1:0-83257 GCF_000591075.1 Eurytemora carolleeae
GGGGGGGAAGGTACCTTAGGCCCGGTCTCTTTCAGAGCTTTACTGTTGTAATACTGATTCTCCAAATCCACATCAGGTTCTAGATAAACATAGATAGATAGATAGATAGATAGATAGATAGATAGATAGGAAAACACTAACAAATGGTTCCAATAAATGTCCTATTCTTTACCCTCCTTCTCTGTTCAAGGCACATGTACAGTAAGAAATAGTAATGTTCATAACAATCTACATATTTCTCCTCTCCTATCACCTATATACCTGAGTTTGAATCCTCGGAGTACTCCAAATCATAATCCTCATCGTCCGCCATAAAATCGTCCCCGTAGTCCGACATTATTCTGTAAATTTTGAATCTTGTAATAAGTCCGTCTGGCGGAGCTATTAATTAAGATATTGGTACATACTACATACAGGTGGGAATAACAATGGTTAAAGTGTTTTCAAGCTATAAATAAGAGCTTGTGCATGATGTACTTACACACCATCGAGTGCATATTATACTAAACATAACATTTGTGACAACAATTCAATATTCCAGAAAATATCATTTTAGCGAAAGTACTCGAAATTTAGCAAAATAATTTTAGGGAAGGAATGTTGAGAAATAAAAATTTGTTGGGGGGAGATTTCTTTTAATAAAATGAGTCAGCCTCTGAAATGCATAGATAAAAATAAGCCAGGGGTGGTTACTCCCGTATAAATGTACGACTTGGCGAATGACTGTTCAAAGACAGAAGAAGTCAAGATAAAGGGATTATTCATTATTTTAGTTATAAGAGAGGAAACCAAGGTTCTAAAACAATCTTTGGTTTCGATGTAATCTTTGTGTGCAATAGCTTTCTTTAACAGTTAATTCCTAATACTTGCCTTTTACCAGTTCAAATCAGGTGTCTTTAAAATCAGTGAAAATATCAAAATTCGAAAAAGTTGAAATCAACCTTCCGTGCAAATGTAATTAAAAAAAGTGAAAGTTTCTAAAAAAAATAATGATTTTTTCCTTGGTAAGATGCTTCTAGTGTTTTTTTTAATGCTTAATAGCTAAAATATATGAACAATCACTTTAAAATTGACTAGTGATGACTAAAGCTGACTAGTATACTACAATTTTGAATTATGTTTAATAATAACAATAATAATAATAAACCATCATTCCTTGGTTCTAGGTTAAGATCTGACTAGAAGTGTAGAACAGTATAGTTCTGTAAACGTAAACTACTAGCTCCAACCCAGGGAACTAGTGAATACATCTCAGCTGGAGAACAACAAAATATCAATCCATCTCCAACCTAAACATAAACAAATTTGATGAGAATAAAAAATATTGTCAAAATATGAGTGGAACTTTTTTAAATATCCTGAAGTAGAGAGCTAATTTTAAATATCCCTAGGTAGAGAGCTAGTTTTAAATATCCTGAGGTAGAGAGCTAATTTTAAATATCCCTAGGTAGAGAGCTAGTTTTAAATATCCTGAGGTAGAGAGCTAATTTTAAATGTCCTGAGGTAGAGAGCTAATTTTAAATATCCTGAGGTAGAGAGCTAATTTTGAATATCCCGAGGTAGAGAGCTAATTTTAAATATCCTGAGGTAAAGAGCTAATTTTAAATATCCTGAGGTAGAGAGCTAATTTTAAATGTCCTGAGGTAGAGAGCTAATTTTAAATATCCTGAGGTAAAGAGCTAATTTTGAATATCCCGAGGTAGAGAGCTAATTTTAAATGTCCTGAGGTTAAGAGCTAATTTTAAATATCCTGAGGTAGAGAGCTAATTTTAAATATCCTGAGGTAGAGAGCTAATTTTGAATACATCATTTTTCAAAAACAGAGTGGCGGAAGTTTTGCAAAAATAAATAAATTTTGAATGTTCAGTGCCCGAATTTAATGAATTTAAGCTGCGTCTCAAACCCCCCCAAAACCGGTTTCTATTGAGCGCCGGCTTAAATATTGAAAAATTAAATTTAAGCTGCCGCTCAAATTCTTTAAATTCGGCCTCAGATCATAACAACTTAAACATACCTCAAATCTGTTTTTGAACTTATCACCCCATCCCGTCTCATCACAGATATCTGTACATAGAACTGTACTGCGTAGTACACGTTCAAGAAAAGGATTGTTTGTACAGAAGATCCCGATAGATTTACTCTCAACACTGTCTACAATAATCTAAAACAATATGAATTAAGAATTTAAGAGACATCGAAAAATGTTGGTTTCCGGTGTACACGATGAATAATATGTAAGCCACTCCCTCTATCTTTAGTGAAACCAGACAGCTAATAGTTATTAGGTTATAATTTATTTCTTGCATATGTTCTTAAAAAATTAGGATCTTGTACTCACTGGCTATCAATAATAATGTCATTCGTTTATCGTGTAAGCAAAATATATATTTTCTGAGAAATCTGGATCATGACAAACCTTGAAAAAGTATTCAGGAACCGGGATATATTTCTTACTTCCATCCGTCCCTAGCCATATCTCCTGAAGCCCAGTCTCTCCATTTACCTGGAGAATACCCAGGGTTCCTTAACAGATCATAGATATTAATTAACAACATTGTTAAACAACAGAGACATGAAAATGAAATTCATGAGAAAACAAGGATTAGGGATTAGGGATTAGGGATTCCAATTTGATAAAAAAAAACCGAAAGTCGAAGTTTTTTTATTGACAAAAACTAGTGTTTATAGTTCGATTTTCAATTCTCTTTTCAGTTTAAATATTTGACAAGAACTGGGCTATAATTCGTTATACCTGAGAAAATTTCTAGGTCCCGGTATAATTTCTTTCCCTTGGTTCTGATAGAGTTCTCCAACCTTCTCCAGTTCCCATTGTTTATACTCTGCCATTGAGGAGCAATGTTCCCGTAGTAATAGGTTGCATCCTGCCAATCTATCCAAACCAAACCAATATTCAATATTTTGTAGTTTTTATGCTATTTCTTATTTAATGCTTTTCCCTGTGGTTAGAAAGACACTTAAATGATAATAATAAGAAGTTGTTGAACTACGTAAATCAAATGAACCACTTCTCTTCAGCTTGACGCGCACAAGAGAACTGGATGAACCAACAGAACTTGGTCTGTTCTACTTACTTGTCCAAAACCAGTGGCCAAATTTAATGAATAGTGACATATAGTTAAACCACGTAGTGTGCTTTTGGTCAAGCATAATAAAAGTGGTTGAACTGCGTCTTTGCGATTCAATCATCTCTCACTATTCATTAAATCTAGTTTCTGGACCAAAACCTAATCATAGATAATATCAACTAAGGTTTTTAACCTGGCGGTAAACAAACTGCACTTACCTGAAAATTTCGAAGAAACTATGAATAATTTAAAGTTCTAATAAATTGTCCAGAGGCCGAATTTAATTAATTTACCGCGTCTCTAAACCGCCAATCACCGGTTCAAGTTGCGCGCTTGCTCAAATCTCAAAACCCTGATTAAAATTTCAAGTTAAACCAACCATGTTTGAACCGTGTCTAGACGCGATTATTTGAATTCGGTCTCTGGTTTATTATATAAGTTTGGTTTCCTTGATATAAAAAGTCTGCGTCTGGGGCAAGATGACCCCTGGCGAGGAAACTACTGTTAAGGAGCTCTCTACTCCTGTCTTGACCCAGAATACTGGTTAGAACCTTCTCCTGGTTACGCTGAGAGTAAGTGGCACTAGCGGAGATTTTCTTATAAAATAATTTTCCTTCCTTGAAGGCAGGGCGGGTCTAGTAGTAGGGAATACATGATGACAAATCTTAAAAACGAAAGGATGAAAAGTTATCACACATCATTAAAAAAAAACTTTTTTCCCCCGCATCGAGAAAATTGTTCATTTTGCGATGGAAATGATTTCTCATGAAAATATAAATCTATCAAGTCCCTGATAAAATTATTTAGATATTATATGTACTACACAAACCATGTCAAACTTTAAAACTTTGTGTTTTCCCTTTCCTGATCAATTGAGTTAAACTGAAGCGTTGAACCTCTCAAGGTATGCTGTGTATAGTAAGTTTGCTCCGAATCAACCTCATGACAAAAGCTGAGGACGGGTTTGAAGGAGAAATCCTCCTTGTATCCAAGCTCTACTATTTCTCCGACCTGGAGCGGACCACAAGGTTCTCCTGTTCTCCGTTCCTCATTCCGTGGTGGTTTAACACATCCGAGCTGGCTCTCCCGTACTTTCGTATTTTTAACCTGGATAAGGTGAGAATATTTAGAAAAAAGCCTGTAAAAACAAAACTATTAATTGCATAGCACATCTTTATTCTTGTTTTTATTCTAAGGCTATCTCAATTAACTTACAACCCATTTGTTTAAAGGTTGAAAGGTTAAAGGTTAAAGTTAGTGAAAAAGGTTTAAAGGTTAAAGATTAAAGTTATTGAAAAACAAATGTATATTCAAAACATGCTGAAACTCAATATTTTGAAGTTTTGTGTTGTTCTAGTACTAACCTGAAGTTCTGTTCCTTTACATAATACAAGGAGGGAAGGAGAGGATGAATATATAAGAGAGGAACCAGGACAAGAGAGAAGAATAGTTTCTCCTGATACAACCCGGAGAATTCGTCCTGCATCAGGGTAGATCCAATCCCTGTTCAAACAGTCATCATTCAATAAACTTTTTCTCAGATGTTTAAAAATATAGGAGTAGAAATAACCATCTTTTTAAAATGGACCCAATTTTATAACAAACATTGTAATTTTGGACACATCAATGTATAAATCAATCAATCGGAGTTTTAGGGATTCATACAAAAAGTTTCAAAATTTACAACAAGGGGTGACCTCTAAAAACACATATATTTTTAAGAGGTCAGGAAAGATGGAAAATGTTTTAATCGCCTTTTTGCATTACAAGATGATCGGGTAGTTTGGGAATGATTGATTGTTCCTGTTTTGAGTATAAAACAAAGGTTTATGTTTCCAGTCAGAACTATCCAGTGGGATCAAACAGGATTCAGTTCCATCTCCTGGTCCGGAGCTAAACAAACAAGATTTAGTTCCATCTTCTAGTCCGGAGCTAAACAAACAAGATTCAGTTCCATCTCTTAGTCCACAGCTAAACAAACAAGATTCAGTTCCATCTCATAGTCCGGAGCTAAACAAACAAGATTCAGTTATATTTCCTAGACCGGAGCTAAACAAACAAGATTCAGTTCCATCTCCTAGTCCGGAGCTAAAAAAAACAAGATTCAGTCCATCTCCTAGTCCGGAGCTAAACAAACGAGATTCAGTTATATCTCCTAGTCCGGAGCTAAAAAACAATATTCAATTACGCCAAAAAGTCCTAGGAAGTCATTGAAAAACCATAAATTTAATCATCAATGATAAGATAAAGATAAATCTCTTTTTCTCAACTGATTGAAAAGTGTTAATTGGTTTCCTAGAAAGTGGACTATCTATTAAAGACAAGGAAGAACATGGCTGATCGCTACTAATTCCGGGAAACAGTGAGAAGTTTGGTGTCATAGTTTTGTAGAAAAGGTTTCAAAATGATTTTTCTTTAAAATAACATCCCCCCCCTCCATTTTTATAGGAATGTTCACACTGAGTGAAAAACATTTTGACAATGTTTAAAACTGAATTGATGAAAATAAACTAGTTTTGAGACTATATAAAAAGAAGTAAAAGTAGTTGAAATAGAAGTTAAAGACCCATTTTGTTCCTTTTGCTTTATCTCACATTAGACGAAAACAAATCAAATCAAAATACATATTTTGAAAAGTTTGACAAGAGAAAAAATTTACCCGCGGTTTAATAAACAAGCTTTAGTAAACTGGAAGAAGTGTGAAGCAAGAACTAGTTCAAGAACCAGGAATCGAGGCAGCAGAAACTTGTCAACGAACATGACTAACTGGATCGTCAAACTAGGTTGAAGGATAGATTGCACATGACTAGAGCGATAGATTGCCCATGACTAGGTTGAGAGCAATCAGTTAAAAAATGACAAAATATTTATCTTGTTTTGAGAATGTCTTGACTAAACGAATATAATTCCAATCATAAATATGAAGCTACTAAACAATGAATCTAAAAATTAGATGAAGTATTTAAAAAATGTAAATTTAGATATAGTTTTTAACGCTCCTGTAGTATGTGTTTATGATGAGCTTACGTTCTGAGAAATTAAAGTGGATCTTGGAATTTCTCCAGAAAAACTCCAACCTATTAGGAAACAAAAGATGTCCATTTAGATATGTACAATGTACAATGTACACAGTACACTGTGCACTGTGCACTGTACAATGTACAATGTACAATGTACAATGTACAATGTACAATGTACAATGTACAATGTACACTGTACATTATACACTGTACAATATACAATATAAAATATGCAATGTACAATGTACAATATACAATAAACATTATACAATATAAATTATTACAATGTTGAAAGCAAATGGATTCAGAATTGTTCAGGATCAAGCGTGACTAAAACTTCACTTTATTGATCTGAATTTTATAAAAAAAACCTTAAAAACAGCAATCCAATTTTATATTAAAGCTCTCGGGTTGCACAATTTAATTTAATTTATTTATTTATTGTTAACCAAATAGAAAATACAAAATATACAACTTTTTTTTGGAGTTAGGATAAAAAGGTTTTCTTAATTTAGAGTCGGAATAATCTAATCGTACGGCCAAAACAACAATCATGGAAGGATAACGTTAGATTGTTTGTGTTCCTATTTTCAAAAAGTGTATTTTAATAGGTGAACATCCCTTGAAGATACTACAATAAAAGGAAAACATTCTAAACCATTTTGTTATGAACAAAAGTTAACATTTTTAAGAAAACATCTTTTACCTGTTTCACAACTTCGAGATCGGATCTGCTTTCCCCTATAAAACCATCCTTTCTGAAGAGATTACATATATACAAACACAACAAATATAACGTTATATAAAAATATAAATGTTTAAAAATATCGATTGAGTAGATTGGACGGAATGTTCTAGATCATTTTTCAGGTAAACATGTTCAGTTTTGTAATAATTACATTTCTTGGAAAACTAAAAATAATATATACACATAATATTTATAATATTCATCATGTAAACAATTATGTTATTATAGCATTGTTTAAGTTTATATAATGGATTATATACTTTTACACTAATTGTCTAATATAATCGCAAATACGCAATAAATGACAATATGCTTTTATGTGGATTTATAAATTTGTGTTTGATTATACTTGAGGGTCACTATTATATTGAAATAATACCAAATGGTCAAGAATTTTTATAATCGCTTGACATTGTACATAGTTCATTAGTTAGCTGGAACAAGAGAACAATGGTAAAGATTTTAATGAAAAATGGCTGAGAGGAGGGGGTGAAAAAGGATTGGAAAAGAGAAAGTAAAGATAAAAAATTAATTGGATGAGAAAGCTGAAGAGGAAAAATAAATTGGATGAGAAAGCTGAAGAGGAAAAATAAATTGGATGAGAAAGCTGAAGATAAAAAATAAATTGGATGAGAAAGCTGAAGATAAAAAATAAATTGGATGAGAAAGCTGAAGAGGAAAAATAAATTGGATGAGACAAGGTAGAGATGAAAAATAAATTGGATGAGAAAGGTAGAGATGAAAAATAAATTGGATGAGAAAGGAAGAGATAAAAAAGACTGGACGAAAAAGGTAAGGACGAAAAAAAATATTGTAAGGATGAAAAAAGATTTGATTAGAAAGGAAATGGTATTAAAGAATTGGACGAGAAAGGTAGTAATGGATGAAAAAAATTGGATGAGTAAGGTCAGGGTGAAAAATGTTCGGATAAGAAAGGTATTGAACGAGAGGGGTAAGCCATAAAAAGGATTAGATGAAAAGGGCTAGGATGAAAATCAATAAATAAGGTACGTAATAAGTATATGAAGAAAATGAAATAGAAACGTTAGGATGAAAAAGGTAAGTATAAAAAGGAATTAAAAAAGAACGCGCGGTAAGGGTGAAACAGAAAAGGATGAAATAGGTAATTATATGAAAGAAATGGAATAGAAAAGTTAGGATGAAAATGAATTGTATGAAAAAGGTAAGTTTAACAAGGAAATGGATGAGAAAAAGTTAGGATGATTTCAGGAATTTTAGAATGGAGGTTTAATGAGAAGATTAAGATGAGAAGGATTGGAAAACAAATGTTAGGATAAGAAGAACTGGGAAAGAGAAAACCAGGTTCAAGGATTTAGAAGAGTTACATCTATCCTCGGTGCAAAGACAAGTTTCCTTCCTTCCTCTCCGGATACAAGGTATCCGTCCTCCCCTGTGATCCGCGTACTCCTGTACATCCTCCCATCTAGACAAATATTAATAATGAGATGAAAATAATGAAACCCAAAAAATCGAAGTTTTAATTATGTTTGGTTTGGAAACTCAACTCTCAAAGCGTTTAATCGACAGGACGGCGTAGACTATTTAAATTACCCTAACCTGGGTTGATGGCGTATACCCTTAGAGGTTTTCATTAACAATTAATTGTTGAGATATTGGTTTGGTCCCTACTTGAAATCTATACTGCAGCCTCGTGTTGTCACGTAAACCCCGTCAACAACCTCGGTCCTTTTCTCACAGAAAACAGGATTCTTCTCCCGAACCCAGCTTGCCTGGTCACAGTTCATCTAGACAGGACAACAGGGGGTTGGTTCTAGATGTCTCAACAACCATAGTTGGGAATTTTTAATTGAAAAATATGAAAAATCTCATGATCCGTAACATAAAAACCTTGTACCTGCACAAAGGGCTGATAATCGAATGGATCTAAACATCTAAAATCTCTATAGGACTCACAGATATAACAGGTTATCCCCTCCACCCTAGTACACACCTCCAGACCCAGCAGTACAAAAACAAACTGTACAAACATTCTAGCAGTACATTATAATCTTCTGAAATATAATACTATTCTTTAGTAATTCTGTTTGAATTTTCTTTGTAAACAATAAATTTTATCTTCATATACAAATTTAGTTAGGTTTTTCATCTGGCTTGCGTATTCTAGTTCCGGTTCAAGATTCCATTTCCTGTTTATCCGGAGGAAGCGTGGGACATTAGAGCTTTCTTTAGTGGACCAAGTGAGTCAGTTATCTGTAATCCCAGGGTTCTAAAACCATTGAAAATAAACTTAATTTAATTAATAAAATGAACATTGAAGATAATACAGCATTGCAAAATTTCTTAAATTTCTCCGAAGGACGGAAATGATAAGACAGAGGTGAATATTTTTCAGGATTATTTTTGATGATTTGGGAGAAAATAAATGGGACATCAAAGGCATATTTTTTTATACTTTTTATACTTTATACACAAAAATCATTTATTTTCCCCAATTCAAGCAAAAAAACTTGACAAAATTTTCCCGCTCCGAGCAAACATGCATAACATCTGAAAATTGAAGTGGGGGTGGGGAAGAAAAATGATAATTTTTTCGAGAAAATATACACCCCTGAGATAATCTACTTAATCATTCTTCTAACCTGGCGAGAACAACCGGGGTAAATGATGTTGAGTAAAGTCTGTGTAGAGAATCGATAGAAAACATGGTTGGAACATTGTGTCTCTGTCTTTCCGTTTCATATTCAGCGAGGTAGCTCCGATTACCCAACCCTGCTCCGTCTCTTATACATCCTAGATAAATATTCTTTTATTCCTCAAGATATCTCAGATTACCCAACCCTGCTCCGTCTCTTATACATCCTAGATAAATATTCTTTTATTCCTCAAGATATCTCAGATTACCCAAACAATCTTTCAAATTTCAAAAGTAGGCTCCCGAAGACTATAAAACGTTCTTTCATCATATTTTATCCGCTGACGTTAAACAGCTGACGTTAAACAGCTGACGTTAAACAGCTGACGTTAAACATCTAAACCCAAATTAAATGCAACAGATACATGTGCTGCAAAGAAAAAAAGTCATTTGCATTATGCATTTAATCTTAAAAAATAATACTAATCACAGAACACGTGATAATTCTCCGCCTACCATCTATAACTCTAGAGAGGGTCTCTACATCTCCGAAACCTAGATTAACTCCCTGTCCAGCTAATGGATGAACTCTGAAGAAAAGAACAAAATTAAAATCTAGGTTAACGGCTTGGAGTCACTAGGCTCATGAAGTTAACAGTGACTTTCCAAATTTTATCATTGAGCAATGAATGGATGATTTCCGTTTACAAAGAAATTTTATTTTCATCGTGTTTCGGTGAAATTTTCCAAATATATGAGGAATGTGGCTTATCGGGACAATAACTTTTTAAAATCACTGATTACAGAATTCTGTAAAAAAAAAGAAAATGTTATGGCTAAAAAAAGGGGGGGGGGGAAAGATTAAAATCATAGACAAATCGGTGGAGTGGTTTAAGGTTTAATTTAGTTCTATTCCTGTGAGCAGCGTCTCCGATAAGAGCCGTCCTAGCTCCAATATATCTTGTGCTATGTGAGAACCCTAGAGGGAACCCAGCTCTATTTTTTACACCTGGAAATACAAGAAAAAATAACCAACATAAATAAAACAGTGGATGTTTAAATTAGTTTAAGCTTGTTATAAGTTATTAAGAATTCCAAAACTAAATTGCAATAATAAAATTAACAAAAATTTCCAACTAATAATATCATGATACTTAAAATCAATATTCATAATATTCAAAGTGAAAATAATTTTATAAGGCGTGAAGATTCCATTGCAAGAGAATTTTATTTTGATTTCAATTTGATTTCAATAAATAGTTAAAACACGTGAAATAATGGCAAAGAAATGGAGTTTTAGTCCCAAATTATGCTATTTATATCTTTCCAACCCGATGTCGTAGACCTTTGATATTTAAAACAATGAGTTTTGTTAGATCAAATAATCAAGTTTGAGATATCAAAGGTTTACACCATCATGTTGCAAATACAAAAGGATTTAAACATTTAAGTTTGTGTGAACAACTCAGTTTCCTTCTACCTTTTATTTTCCGCGGTATTTCCCTGTGTTTTGGTTGGGTTGTAAAACTCTGAAGAACCAGGTTAAGTCCTGCTGCTGCAGAGTTAACAAAGGGGTTCTGCTGGGTGTTATCCATCAGGTTCCTTTGCAGGTCGGAGATAAACTCCTCCTCGGTCAAACCCATCTTGGATTTAGCCTGGAACAGTAGTTGTGTATATTTAGTTGAAAAATTATTTCATCCCCCTCTCTCTATTAAAGTAATTTCTCAGGGTCTTCATTGACGGAAAATAAACAAATTTTGGGGTCTAAGTGACAAAAATAGGAACAAACTTGCCAGTAGATGTACTTAATTTTCCAGTTAACCCCAAACATGTACAAAACTGAATCTCACTGAGCAATTCTTCAAAATATACAGGGAACAAGAAGAACCGTTTTGTTTCAAGGTATAACAAATGAGAGATCAAAGTTGTGAAGCTGTAAGCCCATGTACACTGTAAACTTTATGGATTATCCTTCTGCTAATTTAAAGATAAAAAAGGAACTAATTTGAGCCGTGTTGCCATATATGCACCCATCAGTTACACATTGTTTAGTGCGACAAAAAAGTTAAAGTTTAAGGGTTGGATATTGAATGATTAATAAGATTGAACCTAAACCCATCAGCTCCAATCAGTAGTTCAGTTTCCAATGTATCTCCGTTCTCCAGGTGAATAAGAACGTTTTCCTCCGGTAAACAATCCTTCCCTGGGTTCGGTAGAGTATACTTCTCCGCTCTAGCACCGTAGATCACGGTCAGGTTGGAGCAGGTTTCCAGGACTAAGTTTAGGGCAAGCTGAGTCACATCGTTTTCTACTAGATAGGAGAGAGGTGTTCCGTCAGGGTTTGAGAAGAAGATTGAGGCATCGGAGAGAGATTCCCAGACCTAAATATTTGGACCATTTTTAATTTAAGGTTTATCAGATGAAACTATGGATCAGAAAAAAATAATTATCACGTAATAAATATCGTGCGTTAATAGAATTTTAGCTACCTGCATATTATGAACCGGGTTATATCTGTGTTCAGAAATAATCTGCCAAGCTCCAATCTTATCCAAGAGTCGGATAGAGCCGGGGTTCAGTGCAGAGACGCGGTTACTGTACTGGGAACCCAGCTCTATAGGTCTAGAAATATTATCCTTGATTCTTTAAAAATTAAATAATGAATAACTTTTATATTTACAGGTTGGAGGCCAGTTACACTAGAAAAAATCTTACTTTTTTTGTGAACTCTCCAGAAGAACAATTTTCTTGTTCTTCGTAACATCTAGAAATATTCAGAGTTTAATTCAGAGTTATCAAATGATCAAAAACAAAACAAACATTTTAACAGCAGCCGAAGCTCCCACCATACCTCCACTGGCAAGGGATGCCTACCTAGTTTAGCTATAGCAGCAGCAGCCGAAGCTCCCACCATACCTCCACCAGAAATAACAATATCTGCCCTCTGATGCAACCTTCTTGCCAATATACTGAAGAAACACATTATGAACAAGTCTTTAAAATCTGAAAAAGTTTGTACGTAGATTGAAGTAAAAATTTCAAATGTTTTGTGTATTCCATACTCACCAGTCTGATAAGATTGTACTTCTGTGAACCACGCAGACCATACTGTACTCAACAGTTCGGAACATTTCTCTGGAAAAAAAGGTTTATAACACGGGATGACGTAAAGAGGAAAAAAGTGTAAAAACTAAATATTTATTCAAAGCAAATCCTGACATTTTATACATATTGCAAAATCAAATGTGTAATTAAAATCATGATATATTACAAAACAAAGTTACCGACTCCATATGTTCTTGACTTCTTTTTTCTTTGTGCTCCTCACTTTTGCTTCAGTCACATATTCCAGGAATTCATTTTATTCAAATGATGCATTTATTTATTTAAAAAAATCAATTTAATTTATTACATAAAATTTACTTTAAGAATACAGAAATAACAGGAAGTGACGTACGTGCATAAACAAGAAATGGTGGACAACAATATGTCAGCATTCAACTAATTGATACACAATTTCACACTAAAATGATATAATTCATGGATTATTGAGATAAGAATGGATATATTCATAAACAAACTCAATAAATTTCTCGAAGCTTAACTGTTTCGGTCCGGAGCGTCGGTAGATTTTCTCTAACTTGTTAGTTAACACCTGTTGAAATATATGTAAGATGGAACTTGCGTCATTGTGGATGCTGTAGAGATCGCAAACCTTTAGATTTCCCTCCATCAGAACATCGATACAGGATTGGGTTCTTAAAGATGTGTCTAAATTATTGTTGGATAAAACCTTCTGGAAAATGAAGACACGAAGCCGTTCAAATTCTCTGACCTCCTGGAAGGTAAAATTCTTCGCCAGGTTCCGGTCAGTTAAGACGGGTTTGGGCTGCGTTGGAGATTTAAACTCTTCAAGTATCTCCTCTAGAGATTTATGCCCGTTCTGCAGGAAGAACCCAACTACAAGCTTCGTGGTCTGAACAACGCTTGCCACCACTACTCGACTCTTCCCGGCCATCTGCTGTTGAAGAACTGTTCGAAGATTTAGTTCCATTTCGGACAACCCTCGCTCTTTTGCCATTTCCAAAAGCTCGTCAAAATCGAATCCTGACGAATTAGAAATGAGAAATGGTCAAAAGAAGGCAAGGAACATGATAGAATGCATATGCTCATTGAAGGATTGAAGAAATGAACAATAGTGCATATAATGTATGTCTCTTACAAAAAAAAAAATGGATGAAATGATAAAAAATGAGTTAGAAAAACTTGTCTGACCTGCTTCTAGTAAATTCTTACACATTACATGCGCAGAAACCTCAGGTTCTCGTAATTCTGGCAGGATTTCACCTTCAAACATTTGAAATTTTATTATTGAACAAAGTAAACTCTAAAAATAAAAAAGCACAATGCTCTATTATTAAGAAACTGTTTTAAAAGGAGGGACCAGCTATGTAAGGTAGTTGAACTGAGTATGCAGTGTTGTGGAAAGCTTCTTTCGGATTCATTTGAGACATATTAAACTGTTTAAAGATCTGTAAATCCTGAGTTTGAGCGCAAATTCGACGTTCAAAACTCCTACTTTGGGGGTGGATACGTTTTCAGAATTAGTTTTTTTAAATTATTAAATAACGACAACGAAAAATAAAGTAAAAATTATACAGTAGTCTAATTAGATGGTTAGGAACATATTTATCAAAAGAAATTTTTCAATAAATCAATGCTCAAATAGATTATTTCTTCAAATGTCGTCTTTTCAATAATAATTCTAGAAAATCTGCGAAATTCTTTGTGAATAATGAGAAACCAGAATACTGAGATAATAGAAACTAATAATTGAACAAGATTACTTATTTTCGATGATAAGATTAATTTTTATTTTCTCAACATGTTCCTATACATGACGTCTTTAGTTCATTGCAGAACTTTTTTACATTTATGTCGTCGTTATTTCATGATTAAAACAACTAATTCTGAAAACGTATCCACCCCCAAAGAAGGAGTTTTGAACATCACTCCCTTTAATAAAAGGGACTGAAAACATAAGTATAAATGATCCTTATTTTAATAGTTCATTGTCCGTTTCATAGCAGCACACTTTAAACATTTATCTGAGTGTCAATGTCAATGTGAAAGATATCATCGTTTTTAGTAAATTCTATCATTTCCTAAGAAATAACAACCCATAGATGAAGTTTGTCAATTAATAAATAAAAAAGGATATCTCAATCATTTTTGCGTAGACAAATATTATAAGGGTACCTTTGCAAATCGGACATTTAAAAAAAACTATCGACTGTACACTGTACAGTGTACATATAAACAAAAGATTCTGAACTAAACTAAAAAAGATTACTTCTTTCTTGCACAAGGTCCGCTCGCTGAGCCTGCAGAGTTTTTACTATGAACATACGTAGAGGTGTGAACATTTCAGACCTTTAAGAAAATGTTCTTTAATGTAAATAATACAACTGAAATTTTATTTATCTGTATTAATGTGCTGTAAATATTAGAATATAATTATTATTAAATGCTGCCGATGACTGTCAAACATGAAACATAGTGTCAAGCAATAACCAAGATTAATAAATATTTACTAGCTTGAAAACCCAGCTTTGCCAGTATATAAACTTTCCCTATAAACGTCAACTTACTCTACTTAAAATTTTCAAATATCAAAATATGAGGGGTTCAGGAGTTATGATTGGCCATTCAAACTGACAAACAAACAGATTACTACTTTATATTTATAGATCTTAAAATATTTTCACCTGTCCTCGTATTTCTTAGGTTTCAATATGTACTTCAGTACTTTTGATCCATTAGGATAGGTATATGGCTGAAATCAATATTATAATTAGTTTAAAAAAAAACTTTATTACGAGAAAAAAATCAAGAAAAATCCTCAAAAAAAAAAATAAAAAACTTTTTCAAAACTGAAAAGAAAATTTTAAGATTCTTTTTGAAAAAACCTAATAAATAAGTTACAAATTAAGTTTTTTATTTTTTATAAAATTTTCATTCTCCTATAATTGGAAACATTTTAATATAAACATTTAAAAAAAGGAAGTTATGTGAATAATGTACAAACCTTAAATAAGTTTGCATAATTTGGTACATCGTCCAGAGCTTTTAACAAAGTTTTGTATAAATAGCTCGCTTTGAGATCAGAAAACAGTCTTGTAGAGTCAATCCGGAGACGGAACACAACGTAGTAAAGTTGACCGACTAGGTCGCCATTCTTCAACTTAGTTTTCTCCAGGTTGTCCAGTACACCTAGGTTCCGCGCCATGGTGAACTTTACGTAGGTGTACACGGAGCCAACGGAGGAAACCACACGCCAGAACCAATCTCTAGTCTGGGTTCGACTCAGGAAGCGAAAAAAGACTGGGATTATATCTTCGTCCTGGAAAACTACTGCAACTCCGTCGTAGGCAGGACGGGTTCGGTTCTTAGCTGTCTCCAGGAACATCAGGAACTTTTTAAATGCAACTTCCTCCTGTTCACACTCCACATATAAACCTGGAATAAAAATCAGAAGGGAATAAGCAAGCATCCACCAAGAAGATAAAGGATATAAACTACAGTGCGAACCGGAAAACTATGAATTAGGAAGACGACTGCTGTCTAAACAATGGTCTTATGTTCGTTGGACTATTTAAAGTCGACTTGAGTCTATAAGTCGTCTTCCTATTCTAGAGTTTTCAAAATCTCACAGTAGATTAAAAAAATTCAGGAAATCAATGGATGAGAAGAAGATAGATTTAAGAAGCAGTGTGGGTGGAAAGATTGGTGAATTGAATGGATGAATAAAAAAAAAGACAAGAAAGACTCGGACAGAGGAAAATAGATGAAAAAAGATTGATAACAGGTGGTAAGAGATATAACTATGGAGTCAATAAATCAAATCAAATCAAATCAAATCAAATCAAATCAAATCAAATCAAATCAAATCAAATCAAATCAAATCAAATCAAATCAAATCAAATCAAATCAATTTAGAAGGATGGTGTAAGATTAAAACAGTTTATTCTTTTTCACCTCCTGAACAGTTTTTAAAAATATGTTAAAAAACCAAACAGGTTCTATCTTCTTTTACCTGACGCAGGATTGAAAATATCGTATCTTTCGGCCATATTCTTTTTCTTTCGTTCATTTAATGGTAAATTCGGATCCTTCATAGCTTTAGCAATATTATTCTCCGGCAAAATACAACTAAAAAAATACACGTAAAATTATAGAGAGTCATTCATTCTTCTCCAACATAATATTTGATTTGCCCTACTTTTAATTAAATTCTTATCTTCTCCTTTCTACGTCTTCAAGCATAGCTCTTTTTAATTTTCTTTTAAATCTCCCATTTAAGTTTCCCTAAATTTTGTTAGTTCAATCTGACCTAAAATGATTGCAATGCTTTTCCTTCCTTCTACTCGCAACTCCTCCCAGATTACCTGAGAAAAGAATCTCCAATGAATGAATAGGCTCCTATTTGATAAGGATCTTGATTGAGCCCTGATCCTATACAGGTAATATCCACTACAACCAACAGATAATTACCTTAACATGTATTATCAGTAACTAGATAAATTAATAATTAAATGACAGTTTTGGTGGATTTACTTCAAGTGTTAACTTACCAGGTTTAAGAGTATCTGGATTTTCTGGAACACTTTTTACTCCTCTCAAATCAATATCGGCTCCGAATACGGGAATTCTCTGCTCCAAACCTTCGCCGTGATCTAGATTAACACGAGAAAGTGTTTTGCTTTGCTCCGCCTTTTGTTTAGATGCTTTCCGCTTCGAGAATACATCTGGACCCGGAGATAAACTATCTTGACGAGGAGGATCTTTAAAACCTGAAGACATGGAATATTCGTCCGAGACACGATTACTTCGGTTTGGGGAGGTTGATTGTCGGGAGAAGATCTGCTCATCCACACTGGATAAAGAGGGAGGTGGCGGAGGGGTTAGGGCTGTATAACTCCGGGCTGACGAGAGAACAGAACTGGGGCGTTCTACAGGATAAATAGATGAAACTGAACCTCCCCATTGATCCGTAGGTTTACCAAACACGACCTCCTCAGGGTAAGAAGAAACACTACTCTGACGATATCGATCCCTGAATCCATATCTATCCCTTTCATCTTCTTCATATCTTGAATTCTTTCTTTCATCATACCGATCGTAGTCGTATCTGGATCCTCGATCGTTCAAATATCGGTTATTCCGTTCGTCTGAATATCTTGAGCTACGTTCGTCCGAATATCTCGAGCTACGATCGTCCGAATATCCAGACCTTCCTACATAACGATGTTCATCCTCGCGAAACCTAGAGAAACGCTCTTCCGAGTATCTTCTTGATCGTCGATCCTCTCTTCTCGGGATATATGTGACAGGTTCGTCGATCGAATTTGTAAATTCATTTATACCGAGCTTTTTAAGAAAATCGTCACTTTTCTTCAGCCATTTACTTTTATCCTCATGATCCCTTCGCTCATATTCAAGCCTTTTCCGTTCTTCTCTTATCCGTAATCGCTCTATCTCGAACTTATGCCTCTCCGCTTTATTCCTTTCCCACTCCCTTCTCAGTGCTCTTCTCTCCTCACTAAGAGCTCGATCCTCTGTGTTTTTTTGCTGTTTTCCCAACCTATCTTTAATCGATCTCCGGCCTCTATTTTCTGATCTAAATGATCCTTCGCGGCTTTTTGATCTACGCGATCGACTCGGACTCTTATGCCTATGAGAGAAACCCCGGCTTTCCGATCTTTGATGTCGAGCTCTTCTCTCTGACCTGTATGATTGATCTCTGCTCAGGGATCTACGTGGGGTAAAATTCGGAGATTTAGTTTGAGTATGTTCGTCTGAGTCAGAGAGTACTATACTCGTTTCTCGAACCTTCTCCGTCCTCTCCAAAATAACCTCGATCTCCTCTGTACCTGGAGCATCAGGTTGAGATGATCTCCTCCTTGATCTTGATCTTGATCTACCAGGACTTCTTGATCGCCTTCTGCTGTCCCTACATCTACCTCCACGACATCTTATAGAGTGTCGACATTTTTCATATTTTTTCTTCTCCACATTGTATCGGCGTTTAGACGAACTTTTCTTTTCGTCTTCTCCTATCAAACTGAAAATTAAGTAATGTTGAGTGCTAATTTCTGACAAACCATAAAATAAAGACAAAAATGCTAGGTAGTGGTCCTTGTTTAAAAATATTTTTGACGATCAAGTATATTGTTTGACATTAAAATAATTTTAACAGGTTGGATATGGCAGGTCAAAAATGTTAAAAAATCAATAAATAATTTAATTTTGATCTACCGGCTACTCATTGACTCACCCTGTCATAAGCTCCCTGGCAGGAGTAAGGTATCTAAAGGTTCCATAAAATTGATCAAATCTTGCTTCATGTAGTGGATACCAATCCGCAAACACTGCTGTAGTTTCAGGGAAGGGAAATTTCTTTGATTTCCCGACACCAGCGTACACTCTAAGTGCCGTGGCTTCATCTTGTAAATCCCCCTCCTCATCTCCCGGGGGGAAATCAGAAACTGCCCAATACTTAAATAATTAAATTAAAATTTTTGACATCTATATATCAATATAAATTTATATATAAAGTGGTAAGTAATCTCTGTTTGTATGTTTGGTTTTTCGAGCATAACTCATGAACCCCTTGACCGATTCACCTCAAATTTTGCTTCGGGAACATAAATACATGTTGCTTATTAAGCTGTGCTTTGAATGAAATTGGTCAAGATCATTGACTGAGTATGCACAATAGTTTCATAAAATTAATATTTCAACCATTCAAAATGTTGTAAAATCATATTATATTAGACTAGCTTGGTAACCCAACTTTCCCTGGAACTTAAACTTTATCAACAAAAGTTAACTCTCTCAAATTAAAAAAAAAAAACTAATAATATTTCTGTGGTTCTACCATGTTTCCCAACCAAAATATGAGGCAAATCGGTCGAGGGGTTCATAAGTTAAGATTGGACTTGCATTCAGATGAGAAGAGGGGCTGGGGGGTGGGAGTCTATAAAAAGTGAAAACCTTGTTGACGCATAATAATTCTTGGCACTTCCATCCCTCAGCAGGTGGGTAGAATGCTCCGTTCTTGGGATTTAGATAAACCCACTTCCCATCTGACCTAAAAAGGATACAATATATGAATGCAAGTGATAATGAAATAATAATAAAAAAGAATGATAACATTAACAACGTCTTTTTTATCTTAAATTATATCCATTCGGAAAGGAAATAAAATTTAACTAAATATTTTTAAATTGACCACCATATATATATATATATATATATCCTTTCTTGTCTGTTTGTTTGTAACCAATAAACGCCAAAACGGCTGAACCGATCGGGCCCAACATTTTTATCCTANCAAATATCGTTCTCTAGGAATATACCAAATACTTAATGTAATAATGTAATAAGCAGTATCGTAAGTGAACAAATTCAATTTACAAAATTGCAATGGCCTGCAGAGAGAACACTAACAGACACATTTTGGTGACAAAATATTACGGGATTACAGTTTTAATAAAATCTACTTAGAAATATTATACCAATCTTTTCTTTAAAAATTCGTAATTTCTGAAATTTGCTTGCGCTCACTGCTTGAAGTGGATTAAACCAATAATTTCCATTTAAAAATACAAAATATTGTTGTTTAGTCCTTTTAATTGGTTAATCTTCTGAGACTACTGAGACAAGCTTCTCCAAATATCGAAATAATGAACTAAAAGGTTATTTGGGAAGATGGAATATTTTTTATCGGTCGGATTGGTATGACTATGATCGCTGATGCCGCGCAAGAGGAAGTATTTTCATGACGACATTTAACTGTCCCATATCAAGCGGCCAACATATCGGTAATGTTATCGTCCCCCATAGTACGTGAACTACACGACCAGTATCTATAGAGAACGGGGGGAAAACATTAATAACCCTTATATTATTTTTTAAGAATTCTAGTCTTGTCTTAGAGCCCCAAATTGTTAGTTTTATCTAAAGCCCCTCCCCCTGAATACGCCTCTATTTCATTATTTAATGTAAATATTTAATTTTAACTTCCTCTCGAGAAAATATTCTAATTATTTAGAAAGAATAATTTGTGGTTTCAAGAGTTTCAATGATTTTTAAGGTTTCTAAATTGTAAGGTTTGAGGTTAAATATGGGCGCAAGGATGTTCAAAACTCCGCGTCACATTCTCAGCCGTCGGTACTACCTTAACACACAACTTTCGGATTTGTTAATTTAAATTTTACATTTGCATGAATCTAGAGTGAAAACTAATTATTTAACCTCAATTTTCAAATTCTGAAGAGTGTGTGTGTAGGAGAGAAATTTCATTTTTATTCTTGGGGTCTTTCCTAGTATACGATTTTTGGACCCCCCCCCCTCCTATATCAATTTTGTACATGACCATTTATTTTTCAGCAAATTTATTATTATTTATTTTTTAATTTGTGAATTTTGAATTTTTAGAATAAAATGATATATTAACTATTCATTGAGAATTTGATACTGAATAATGTTCCGAACGGTGAAGTCCCTCCAGAGGTTGGAGAGAGTTCAGAACAAAAGGAATTTTTCTCGAAATATTCTGAAGGTTCTCGCGGACAGGGATCTTATACAAGATACATTTCCCAATCAAAAGGTTTGATTTATTATTTTTTATTATTATTATAATTTAGACATATACCCGATTCGTTAAACATTTTCCAGCTGTGATTTAGCTGCGATTTCCCAGGCTAGCTAGGCGAGGAAGTCGCAGCTAAGGCATAGCCAGAGAATGTCTAACGAATCGGACAATAGTTAGGGCCAAAGTGCGCTCGGCTCTGCACGATCCGATGTAGGATGAAAAATTTATCTATTTTATGTTGAAAATATTTTAATTTTATGTTGAAAATACTTTTATTTTATGTTGAAAATGCTGTTATTTTATGTTGAAAATACTGTTATTTTATGTTGAAAATACTGCTATTTTATGTTGAAAATACTGTTATTTTATGTTCAATAAACTGTTATTTCATGTTGAAAATACTGGTATCCGGAGTCATACACACAAAATATAAAGGATGACGGGTTCAAAGATTGCATTGCATGTACATATACTAGGCCGGACAGGAGCTAAAATAGAGATATTTGAAACTATGTAATTATTTCAGGTTTCTGAGTTTGTTCGATTACTTGAGAAGAGATCCTGGGGTGTATATGCAGGATTCGATCCTACAGCTGATAGTCTTCATATTGGAAACCTGATGGTTATCATGGGACTAATTCATGCTCAGCGTAGTGGACATACACCAATAGCATTAATAGGTTCAGTTTCTTAGTTAGTTTTAACCAAACAGATTATCAAGTACAATAGGTGGCAACAGAGAAATGGATCAATTATACACGACGTCACATCTGTCAAATATAACAAGGAAAACGAAATTTTCTCACATAAGTTGACATGTTTTCCAAGATAAAAAATAAAGTGTAAAAACAGAACATAAAGAACACATAAAATTGAACTTGTTTTACTGTAAAATAAGCACTTTCTTATAAAATTATCACTATTATTATTAATTTTGTCGGACACACAAACTGAGTTGACACTTGTGACGTCAGAATACAGCTGTACTGCGAGTGTACAAATTCTACGTTGCCATCTATTATACTAAAAACTATTTGGTTTTAACATTGTTGATTTAAATGAATTAAATTTTTAGAAACTTGGAAAAGATCACGGTTTCGGACTAACTTGTCTTTCACCCCCTGTCCTCGTTATGTTTTTATTTTGTTGTAAATTCTTAATTTAAGAATATCCAAAAGTGTTTCCCCCCTCCTCCCCCCCCCCAAAAAAAAAAAAATACTCTGTATTTTCTCCCGTTCTAATAAATATAGCAGAAAAAATTCAGATGTTTACTTCAGCTTTGTGTAAAACTTAAAAATTGTATAATAACTATTAGTATCAAAAGTTCATAACCAATATATCAAACAACAAAAATTGAGTTTATAATATTCATTATAAAGTAGCTTAGAACTCAAAAAATGGTTAAATGTAAAAAGTGGTTTATAGAATTAGATCCTATTAGTATTTATCTTATTTTTCAAAAACATAATTCATGCATCCTTCATAATCAAAGTCATTGATAGTAGACCACATTATTTGTGATTTAAAGGTCTCACGCTCTCAGGCACAAATCTATGAGAATTTTGCTAATTACTTCATAAAAACTAAACCTAACAACAAGTGCTTTATAGTAAAATGTACATGTAAACTGTAAAGTGCTAAAGAACAGCCTTTTTCAGTTAGAGCGATAAAATCCAAGCCCAAGGAGTTGCGACACTTCAAAGTCGACCCTGTATTAAAATTGATGAGAATGTTTAAAAGCAGTCTGAATCAATGTGATATCCATAGAAGATAAAAAGTTGAATATACATTTTTGAATATTTTAAGAAGTAGGCTAGCTATCTCTTAATGGCAAAATAACTCTATAGATTGACACCATTAAATTACCTGCTCTTTAAAGCCTAATTTGGGTGTAATTCAAATGGGTGTCTAAAACATTTATTTTAATGTGATGTACGCTAATGCAAAACATGTGTACACCGATAATTTTTTATTTATGACACTGGACATATTAACTTGATCTTCTTTGGAAAATATAAATAGAAAAAATTAAATCTCATACATTTCCTAAATTACATTGAGTAATACTAGATACATTATGGATATTTTCTGAAGGTTTGGTTTACAGCCATAAAGCCACCAGATTTTTTTCACAGTCATTTGGGTTTTTTTTTTAAAGTCACATTCGAGAAAAGTGGCTGTGGCCACATCCACTTGGCAACCCTATTTTTGTCGGACTGGGTCGACCAAGTTTTCCAGAAGATGACTAAGTTATTAAATATACGCAGTACGCACATTGTACGGTATAGATAGATAGATAGTAAATACAACCCCTTCACAAACTATGTTCTTCTTTAATTGACAGAGTCTCAAGATTATATAGTTTTAACCTGTTAATGATATTGTCCTACTTTAGGTGGTGCAACCGGGCAAATAGGAGATCCGAGCGGAAAGAGTAAAGAACGCCCGTCACTAGATCTCTCAATCCTATCCTCTAACATCCTGGGTATCAAATACGACCTCGTCAATATATTTAACAATCATAAAGAATATTTGTGGAGGCCGGAGGCTGGTGAGCTAAAGGAGCTGGAGATAGTGAATAACGAGGACTGGTATCAGAACATGAATATAATCGAGTTCCTGGGAACCATTGGCAGACATTTCCGTGTTGGAACAATGTTAGGAAAACATTCTGTAAAATCCAGGAACTAGAATAAAATTTTTTTAATTAAAATCAAAGCAAATTTTTTAACAAATCCTCTTTTTCTAGTTTAATTTGAAGCATATGATATATTTAGTGTTTTTATTAAATTTTCTACATGAGCTAAAATAAAAAATAAAGAAATCAATAAAGTAGTCTGAGGGTAAAAATGAAAAATTATAACTAAACTTCTCTGCTCTTGTATACCTTTTTAACTACTCCTATAACTTACGGGGACCAAAAATTCTTCTTTTTTTCTTGAAGGTCTTGACGATGTAGTTTTTATATTCATTATTCAATAATTAATATTCAAGTTGCTGTAATTTATTTCGTGATTTAATTCTAGTCTCTGATGCAGATTAAACTCTGATGATGGAATTTCATTGACAGAATTTACATATCAAACATTTCAAGCTTACGATTGGATGAAACTATATAAAGGAAAATAATTTGAACCAAGCCCCGCCCTTCCGGTGCTCCTCCCCCTCTCCACTCAAATTTAAATAATGCGTGAATCAAAATGTACAATTTTCCTTGCATTAAACAAAGATATATATATTTCTTCTTTACGGCAGGTTCCTTGGTCCAAATTATTTATGTTAGTTTAGATTCCGATAGTTTGATTCAGATAGGGGGCAGTGATCAGCTGGGTAATATATCAGCCGGACAGGAGCTGATTAGTAGAGCACTAGATAAACAGGTATGATGTAGGGTTTATCAGCTTCTCAGGAGCTGATTAGCAGAAAACTGGATAAACTGGTACGTTGGTGGATTTATCAGCTGCACAGGAGGTGAGAAAAATAGAATACTAGATAAACTGGTAGTATGGAGGATTTATCAGCTGAACAGAAGCTGATTAGTACAGAACTAGATAAACTGGTAGTATGGAGGATTNAGATAAACTGGTAGAATGGAGGATTTATCAACTGATTAGTAGAATACTAGATAAACTGGTAGAATGGAGGATTTATCAACTGAGCAAGAGCTGAGTAGTAGAACATTAAATGGACAGGGGCTTCTTGTAGAGCATCTTAGGATTTGAATAATAGTAAAATACTTTTTCAGGTTTTGGGTATAACGGTTCCTCTGATGGTTTCTGAGTCTGGTAATAAATTTGGTAAAAGTTCTGGTACTCCAGTCTGGTTAAACTCTGGGAAAACAAGCTCCTTTGAGGTTTACCAGTTCATGCTTCGAAGGCCTGATTCTGAGTTGGAGAAGTTATTAAAGTATTTTACTTTTCTTCCGCTAGGGGAGATCGAGAACACGTTGAGAAAACACGAGAAGAACCCGGAGTCAAGGTACGGACAGGAGAAACTAGCGGAGAACCTAACCTTGCTCTTACACGGAGAAGCAGGGTTAACTTCAGCCGTCAGAGCGACAAATGTGATCTACAATAATGATATCAGCGAACTAGCTAAGCTATCCCTATCTGATACTCGGGATTTATTTAAGCAAGCTGATTATATTCAGAAACTTTACACACCTGGTCTTTCTATTTTAGGAAAATGCTGAATTTAATTTTTTTCCATTTAATTTTTTAAAATCACATATTTTGTATTGAGATATTTGAAAAAATTCTAACAAATTTACACCCAAAATATAAAATTAATATCAGATATATTTAAAGATTAAATATGATATTAACAAAAATTCAATTTGTACTTTTTCTACTGTTCGTGTTTGGTCATTAATCATAACATTTTGAGGCACAACATTCTAGCAAGGCTAGTGTATCTTTGTAGCAAGTACAGGGTTACCCACAAAGGATGAGACTGTAAAGACGACCGAAAACTGTGACGATCCTAAGGTCAAATTAAGTATTCGGTCTTAGCTATATTAATCTAATGGCTTATATAATGATTTGGCAAAGAAAGAAACAAGTTTACAGTTGCATGGAATCGTAAATATAAGGAAACCGACAGTATGAATTACGGAGAATCGTCTCTGATTTCTCATTATTTGACCCTTCTTTATTTTTAGCATTTTTTAAAAAGATTTTGCCCTGAGTATTGGTTGCTTTAAAACCGAACGAGATGCTTTAAGAATAATCAGTGCCGGAGGATTCTATTTGAACCAGAGCAGGTCGATGAACCCTGATGAGATCTTGGTTCACGGGATACACATCCTCGACAACAACCTCAGTATGGTCAGGGTCGGGAAGAAAAATTATTATATTGTTGAATGGACGTAATCTTGTTCATGGAAACTGATTTTCTGGGTTTAAAAAGATGTGATTTTCGAAACCAAACTGAAACATGTGTTGTTTGTAAACTCATTGTTTTGAGTTGATTCGTCGTGATTGTTTACGGTTTAGAGGGTCCGGCGAGATGAAAATTTTAACGAACTTTAAATTTCATTTTTTCAGAAACATGGTTCGGGTTCGTGTGGTATTTAAACACGACTCCGACGCCCCGGAAATGAACACAACCGGAGACGAGATTTCCAGGGTTCTCCGAACTCGGAATAGTAATGGAGATGGCTCTCGGAGGAATTCTGTGTGCGTTGGAGGCAGTCTGGAAGGAATTGCGGAGGAGGAGGAAGAATTCATGTTCAGGTTTGGAAACGTATCAAATGTTGGAAAATGTGACAGCATCAAGACATTTTTGTCTGAATTGTGACATACTTTCTCAACGGTTTATTTCATTACAAATTAAATTTTGTGATTACTTTTCAGCAAAGCATCTCAGTTAGCAGAGGAGACTGAATCTGCAGGGAAGGACGTTTTCGGGTTTAAAACTCCTAAAAAATCTGGATCTATGGTTCTAAAGGCTCAGGAGGAATTGAACCGAACTCCTAGATCTGCAAGGAACACACCCAACTTTAATCCTAGCACTCCTAGAACACCAAGAACTGGAAGCAGGACAACTACTCCGAGTAAGGTAAGAGTTTATGGTCAATACTCCAGCTTGTGTTTTCATTATACCAATCCATCCATTCCGTTAATCAATCATCCTCTCTCTACCTATCTATCTATTCATCCACCCACCATCAATATTGAATTCTATATTTAGGTGCTAACTCCCCGGAGTGGAAGGAATACTCCTGTTCGTGGTATACTGAAAACTCCTATAGGAAAACAGAGACTTATTGAACCAGATACTCCTCTATCCTCAAGGTAGGACTAGATACTCTACTTCAGTACTTCTGTTTCCTCCAGGTAGGACTAGGTACTCTACTCTGTACTTCAGTAAAACTGTATCCTCCAGGTAGGATTAGATCTAGATACTCTACTCTGTACTTCAGTACAACTGTATCCTCCAGGTAGGACTAGATACTCTACTCTGTACTTCAGTACAACTGTATCCTCCAGGTAGGACTAGGTACTCTACTCTGTACTTCAGTACAACTGTATCCTCCAGGTAGGACTAGGTACTCTACTGTGTTTACTCCTCTATCCTCCAGGTGGGACTAGGTACTTTACTATGTGTACTCCAGTACTACTGTATCCTCCAGGTAGGACTAGGTACTTTTACTCAAGAACTTCTTTTATCCCCTAGTTTAGTTTCAATTAATTCTCTTTAATGTGCTCTCAATAATTCAAAACTAAATATTTTTTTATTTTTTCCCTTGAAATAACTTGACAAAATAGTCAAATTTTAAATATTAAGAATTTCTAGCATTTAAAATATTGCGATATGGGTTGAAGTTGCAGTATTATAAATTATATGCATTGTAGATTTTGAGGGGGGGAAATGCAAGAAAATATGAGTTTCCTAAAGTTTAACAAAAACAAGAATTTTTGTGTTATCCAAAGATAACTAGTAGTAAGGAATTCTTTTATCCAAAGCTGCAATGTGTTTATGTACGTATGTCACACTGTTGTGCGTCCACAAGAACCTCTTTAATTTGCGTCCTCAGTTTGCGTCCTCAATGTGCGTTATTGCTGTGAGTCCTCACTATTAGTGCTTTCGAATAGAAACGTCCTCGTTTGTAACCCTGAATGTTGATACATGTTGCCTTAAGAGGGACTCGTAGGGTCTCCAATTTCTGTGAAGAACTAGATCTTGATGAGGATGAAGGCCTTGATAAGGTTGGTCTTCAAGACTTAGCATGGGAAGGAGCACGGGAAGCAGGGCGGGAGGAGACAGCAAAAACATTTGGCGAATTTCCATGGTAGGAATTGGCGCATTCCGGGTTTTCATGAAAAGAAGATTCAACATTGTGCCTTATTCTCCACTAAAACCAACCAAGATCGTTTTTTATCTTTATTGGGCCTAACTCCTTAAGTCGAGCCGAAGATCTTGCAGCTGTCAATCACGTGACACAAGCTAACAGAGTTGGGTTGAAGATTGGGTCTTAAAGTCGGGTTTAAGTAATTACGGCTCGAGCCGAAGTTTTTAAATCTCGGTTTTAGATTGTTGATAATTATTAACTCTCCTATTTTCTATTACAGAAAGAGAGTTAAGAAAACACTCATTCAGATCTCTGAAGAGGTAGAAACAAACCGGTTTTCAGACTCAGGTACAATAAATCCTGTAAAATCAAGAATTTTTTATTTTTCAATTATGTTTTCACAAGAGATTTTAATGCTTTAGAGAAATTAATGCCGACTGATTCCCAATTTTTTTTATCTTTTCTCTCAGATCTTTTGAAACAACTTCGGGTTGTTATTTTGAAAAATATTCATCCCCTCCATTTATATGTATCTAGGTTCTGAATCGAGTGAAGAGGATTGTATGAGCAACGAAGAAAATGAAAGGTTTGAGTTTGAAATAATTACAATTGTGTATTTGAATCATCTGACAAATGGTCCTTCTTTAGACCAATCCTGCGTGGTCCCCCCGCTACCCCCCGGACCCCGGCTAGACGGGGCAGGACTGGAAAGGAAGCTAGAGAATTGAACGCGGCAAATATGGCGGAGAGTTATTTCGAAGCACAGTCGGCCAAGGTTAGTATAATAAAGATAGAATGTTGCCAAGTTAACAAATGAGAAGAAAATAACAAAATATATAATAAATGATAAATAAATATATATAATCATTAAATAAACTAGAAATTAAAACGTAAACCAGTAAATCGTGGAGAATTCCTTCTGGCCAAATGAACCTAGTTTTTAATCTATGAAATATTATCTAGGTTTTAACCTCTGATCGAACCTTGAATAAGCTGAATACTCCAAGGTTGAGTCAGGAGCAAGTTTCAAAAATACTCGAAACCTCCAAACTACGATACAAGTCAGAGATACAGGAACTTGTATATGATCATAAGGTGAGAAAGTACATATATTTCTAACAATAGTTTCAGTAAAACTAATTGCGCAATATTTTTTAAAACCCACAAATATTTTTTAAAGCAAACAAAATTCTCCCTCTAAGGAAGTGATCTATTTTATTTTAAAGGTGAATTATCCAAAGTGGTTGAGTTTACTACATCGTGGGTATAGTATTGTAACCTACGGACTTGGATCTAAGAAATATCTTATTCATGATTTCCAACAGGAGTTGCTAACAGGTATCTATTCAGTTTAGTCTCATTTTCGGACTTGATTATCCCCTAAATGCAAAACTATATTACAAAAAGAATTATTCTTTTTATGTACCTATTATTTGTTATGTTATAGTTCGTCCCTTTTTATGATGGGAGAATCGACAATAAAATAGGAAAACAATGATTTTTTTATTCCAACAAAGTATCGATACAAACTTTACGTAGAGGGAGCAGCTGGACCTTGGGGAAATAACATTTTTTGTGAAAAAATCGTAAAATTTATTTTTACCTGAATGGCACACAATGCGAAATATTTAATATCTGTAGATGACGACTGTGTAGTTGTGAACGGATTTTTCCCATCATTAACCCTGAAATCCATCCTAACAAGTATATCCGAGGATATCCTGGAGATAGATTCAACCTTCTCCTCCAATCCGGAGCATGTAGATGCTATTCTCAGGGACAAACCAATCATTAATGAAAAATCTTGAGCATTTTTTTAGTTTTATGGAAACTTTGAGATGATCGGCATGAACTGGGTTCGCTGATTAATATATATATTCCAATATATCAAAAACCAATAATAGATCGCTTTAGCTTCATTTAAGGAGAGAATGAGCTAATCCTCTTCTGTCCTTTAAAAAGACTAAACTCTAAAAGATTGCGATTAAGAATTGTATTTACGTATGTCGTATACGATACGTGAATTGTTATTGTGACAACAGAAGAATTCGTTACAACAGCTGAAAGTTGTATCTTCATTTTGTTTAATATTTTTCTCTTAATTAATTATTTTGCTCTTTAAGCCGAGTAAGATAGAAATTGAATGAATGTAACTATTGTTCTTGGCGCCATAATTAACTTTAATTAATATTCATAAATTAAAAAGTTGGTTTTATATTTTTTGTTATATCTCATCGTTAACTTGTTAGAGATTTTATTTAAATGATTTTCGTTCTCTTAAAAAAAAGGTTTTTACTTTCATTATGATGTCCATTTTGTATCTCCTTTTTCCTTAATATCTCAATATCTAAGCTCATTCATATTTTTTCTGCTCTTATCCTGATTTAAATCATATTTTGCTCCTCTTTATGGATTAAATCCAACTTTTTGATAATGATAGGTTTTTTTCTCGTTTTTCCTCATCATGTTTTCTTCATCTCCTAGTGACCTTTAAATATTGGTTTGGGTTAGTGGTGTTGAGAACGACCTATATCTCCTAATCCATAATATTGATGGATCAATGCTCCGGAATGAAAAGACACAATCCGTCCTGGCGGACCTTGCTTCTCATCCTAAGGTTACTTTTATTCTTTCATTTATTCTTAACCTTTGGTACTTTCTCTTGTTCATCCTTCATCCTGAATACTTTCTTTCGTTCATCCTTCATCCCGGATGCTTTCTTTCGTTTATTCTTCATATCGGATGCTGTTTCCGTTCATCCTTTATCCTGAATACTTTCTGTCGTTCATCCTTCGTCATGGAAACTATTTTTCGTTCATCCTTCATCCTGAACCTGAAAACTTACCATCTTTCATCCTTCATTCTTAACCTTTTTTATTCATCATAAAGCCTTTTCATTAATTCACCATGGAAACTTTTATAAATTCATCCTCTAAATCTTGAAACTTTCCTTTCAATTGCTCCTGAACCTTTCATTCATTCATCTTTATTTGAACCTTGGAAACTTCCTTTAATGCATCCTTTATTCTGAAACTTAAATGCGTTCTTTTATTCATTCTGAAACTTGGAACTTTCTTTTATTTATCCTGTATCCTGAATCCCGGAAACTTTCTCTCATTTATCCTGAATCCTGAATCTTGGAAACGTGCTTTCAGTTTTCCTGAATCCTGAATGGTGAGCTCTGGAAACCAAATTGTCCGGGAAACTCACGTCAAATACAAGAATTTTGAATTTTAAAAAAATTGTTCATTTATTTTATTTAGATTCATTTAGTCTGCTCAATAGATCATATCAATGCTCCTCTAATCTGGGATCAACTCAAGCTAGCAAGGTAGGATATAAATTTGAACTATTCGGTTTCATGGTAGAAAACTTGAAAGTTTAATGATCAACTCAAGCTAGCAAGGTTGGATATAAATTTGAACTATTCGGTTTCATGGTAGAAAAATTGAAAGTTTAAGGATCACCACACGGTCCAGGAGGAGAATTTTAACTATTATCTGCTCCCTGCTTAGCTCGTGTAAACTTTACTAAACACGTAACATTTGAAAATAAAATTAGCTTGAATTAAATTTCTTTTTCAGATCTTTGTTACTCTAATTGTAACTATTTAATAATTTAAAAACGTTATCTGATGTTGGATATTAAAGATTTTGACTCTGTTGGGTTGATAAGTAACAATGATAATTAAGAATTGATCTAGCCTTCTGTCCAGGTTCAACTTTATCTGGTTCGACGCAACCACATTCCTTCCATACACCGACGAGGCTGCTGGTGAAAGCATGATGGTTAAAGCGAGTGGAGGCCTTCAGCTTGCCAGTATTACTCACGTGCTCGCTGCGCTCACGCCCAACGCAAAGCGTATTTTCCTTGTGCTGGCCAAATATCAAATTGAACACCAGGAAGCTCATTACCCTGGGATAGCGTTTATGGAACTCTACTCCAGGTGCAGGAATGAGTTCTTGGTTTCCAGCGACCTGGAGCTAAAGGCACAGGTATGATCTAGAACTAAAAGACGGTGAGGTACCAAACGAATAAACATTGAAAATCTCTGTGACTTTTTTATCTTGATCTTGCTTTTGTCATTAAACCTAATCTTGGCATTAGTATTTAGTAACGATTTTGTCATAAACTTGATCTTGACGATTAACTTGATATCGGCTTTAATCTTGATATTTTCTTTAAACTTGATCTTTGCATTAATCTTAATCTCAGTATTAGTATTGATTTATTAGTGAAGTAGACGTGAACTTGGTCTTAACCTTTTCTAAGACCTTGACCTGTTCTTTGACCTTGACCTTTCCAACGGTCCTGATCCGTCCTTTGTCCTTTGACTTTGACCTTGACCTGTCCTTTGACCTTGACCTGTCCTTTGACCTTGACCTTTCCTTTGACCTTAACCTGTCCTTTGACCTTGACATTTCCTTTGACCTTAACCTGTCATTTGACCTTGACCTGTCCTTTGACCTTGACCTATCCTTTGACCTTGACCTGTCCTTTGACCTTGAACTGTCTTTTGACCTTGACCTTCCTTTGACCTTGACCTATCCTTTGACCTTGACCTATCCTTTGACCTTGACCTATCCTTTGACCTTGACCTATCCTTTGACCTTGACCTATCCTTTGACCTTGATCTATCCTTTGACCTTGACCTGTCCTTTGACCTTGATCTGTCCTTTTACCTTGATCTGTAATTTGACTTTGACCTGTCCTATGACCCTTTGACCTAGACCTGTCCTATGGCCTTAACCTGTCCTATGTTTAGTTGACTGAGTTCCGTGACCATAAACTGGTTGGAAGTAGGAGAGGAGGGGATGGAGCAGAATATCTCAAGATACCAATAGATAAAACTGCACTAGCCTCATATATTGAGAATATAGAGGATAGAATGTAAAAACATTTCTAATGAAAGTCGGAGAATCAACCGTAGTACATTAAACAAAGTATTTTTTACTATTTTTTCCATAAATAGTTTTTTGGTGTATTTTCGCGCATTTCTAACTAATGCAGGCTGTGATCAGAACCTTTTACGCTTCATTTCCGTCATATTCTTATTCTTATTCTTTATACTTCATTATAACTCTTAACCAAGTGATAAATTGTAATATTTCAGACAAAATATCACGATTAATAAAAATGCTGCCCCGGTGTCTTGTCTTCGACTTAGGAGAGTTCTTTGATACTAGCAATAGCATAGTTTTTATTTTGTATCAGTATCAGTATCAGTATATTTTTTTCAGTATCAGCATCGGTATTTGTATTACTATCAGGAGTATCTCAGTATCTCAGTGTCAGTATCAGTATCAGGATCAGGATCAGGATCAGGATCAGTATCAGTATCAGGATCAGGATCAGAATAGTATCAGTTTCAGTATCAGTATCAGTATCAGTATCAGTATCAGGATCAGGATCAGGATTATATTAGTATCAGTATCAGTATCAGTATCAGGATCAAATTAGTATCAGTATTAGTACCATGATCATGTTCATTATTTGAATGAGTAAATAAATGACTCGTGAGAATAGATGGATGTGTATGGGACCCTGAAATGTATGAATTATGGGGAGGGGGTGGAGCCCCCTTTAAACAGAACAAAGACGGAACACTGATCGACAAGGCTGGTAGGGTTCTTTCAATATCTAACATTCATCTTGGGAATATAAATAATTCTACAGGGGTGTATATTTTCTTGAAAAATCGTATACTCTCCCCTTTGGAAAATAATTTTTTTCCCAGAAGTTAGATACGCTATACTAAGGGTATTATTTGCTGATCTAGGGAAAATAAATGATGATATGGAAAAATAAGTTAATTTTTGAGTAAAATGTATTAGAAATAATCTATGTCCAATTTTTCATCAATTCTTAAAATTATGTACTCTTGTAATTTTAAAAATTTCGAATGATTTTTCCCTCTCCAAATTTGACACTACATAATTTGATGAAGGTACCAAAGTAAAACTGTTGGGGGATGTGAAGAATTTAATGCACGAGTTTGCTACGGATCCTAAGTGGCAGCAATCAAAGGTAAGAGAATTATTATTGTCCTTCTCGTCCAACCTAATAAAAAACACTCCCTAGCACTTCCTCCCCTCACCCCAACTGCACGTCCTGAGATTTTACACTGCATAGGAAATCTTTTTCAGGGTTTTTTTTGAGTGGGGGACTTCAATTTTTTATCTTTTGATACTTTTCCATCCGAAAGATCAAAGATAGAAAAAGTGGACTACTGTAATGGTTGGTTTCTGAATTTCCTAGAATTTGAATATGAAGATATTTGAGTTAAATTCATTTATTTTAAATTGCATTTATTCCAAGTTTTAAAGAATCATTTGGCGGATTAATCCATTATCTGATACAAAATAATGCAGAGATCGACTACCCAGAACAAAATATAAAATATCTTAATTTTTTGGATAAATCTTAATTATCAAGGACCAAATTTGGAGAATTAAATATTTCTTAATAAGCCGAGTTTTTGTACATGAGAAGATATTTAGGAATTAATCACAAATTAGTTTTAAAAAATCTTCTTTTATGATACTAGAAACCGTACAATGGACATGAACCTAATTTGATGTGTCTAGGTTAAATATTTCAATTTTTATTAATTTTAGTTTATTTGGTGTCAAATTGAAAGTATAATTATTTATGATAGGTTATATAACTGTATGTGTTAAAGGGGTATATACTCTCTTGAAAATCATCCCCTCTATCTAACAATTTTTTTTTTCGTAATAGAAAGTAAAAAAAGATTAAAAGCATAAGCAAAAGCATTTTAAGTTTTAATGTATTTTTGACCTTGTAACTTTTGTTTTTACTTTCTTATGATTTCTATTTAAATTACGTTGTGTAGCCTACAGACCAGAAATCTAAAAAGTTTTTATTGCGTAGATTTGCGTCGCTAGCTCATGTGATGAACCTGACTGGGCCAGGGAATGCATTAGGGAAGCTTATCTTTAAAAAAATTCTTAAAGATTTTATGATTTCACATGAATTATTCCCCCCCCCCTCTTACTTTTTAAGCTCAATTTTGTATACTTTGTATCTTTAAAAAAAAAAATTTAATACAACATTGATTTGTTTTGGTATTTCAATATTTGAAAATATTAAATTCATTTATTTCTCCCTGGTTTTAGAATTGATTAGATATGATAAGCTGTTCTGTATCTAAGATAATATCCTCTAGTAAGTTTGATATCGGAGCAGGGTTGAAGTTGTCGGATGTGTTTGACAAGAACAATATTGAGATTTATAAGAGATCGAAGGATCATCATCTTCGTGAGATCGCCAGGAAAACAGGAGTTCCTTTGGAGGTAGGTCATCTTTATGCTCACAACGTGTTCCCTTTGGGGGTAGGTTATTTTTATTCTAACAATGTATTCCCTTCGCAGGTAGGTTATTTTTTTTTAACAATGTATTCCCTTTGGAGGTAGGTCATTTTTATTCTAACAATTTAGTCCCTTTGGAGGTATGTCATTTTTATTCTAACAATGTATTCCCTTTGGAGGTAGGTTATCTTTATCCTCGCAATGTGTTCCCTTTGGAGGTATGTCATTTTTATTCTAACAATGTAGTCTCTTTGGAGGTATGTCATTTTAATTCTAACAATGTGTTCCCTTTGGAGGTAGGTCATCTTTATCCTCACAATGTGTTTCCTTTGGAGGTATGTCATTTTTATTCTAACAATGTAGTCCCTTTGCAGGTAGGTTATTTTTATTCTAACAATGTATTCCCTTTGGAGGTAGGTTATTTTTTTTCTAACAATGTATTTCATTCGGAGGTAGGTCATCTTTATCCTCACAATGTGTTCCCTTTGGAGGTATGTCATTTTTATTCCAACAATGTGTTCCCTTTGGAGGTTCAAAATGATCCATTTGGGTGGTTACGTTTTGAGAATCGATTTTTTAAAATTATTAAATAATGACAACAAAAAATGTTTTAAAAAATGACAGTAAGATGTTTAGGAGCATATTTCTCAATAGAAATTTGTCAATAATTGATTAGAATCAATTATTTCTTTTTATCAGTAAAATGAATTTCTTATTCTTCACGAAATTGTACGTAGATTTCTTCAAATGTCGTCTTTTGAATAAAGATTCCGAGAAATCTACAGAAAACGTTTTGTGAACAATGAGACATTCAAGAAACAAATAACTGAATAAGATTTCTTATTTTCGATAATAAGAGTCAATTTTTATTTTCTGAACCTGTTCCTATTTTTAAAAATCGATTCTCAAGACGTATCCACCCAAATGGATGACTTTGAACGTCGACTTTGCGCTCAAACTCAGTAATTATACATCATTAAAATGTTCTATATGTTTCAATGAATTTTAAAAAATTCTCTTCAATACTATATTCTCAGTTCAACTACGATACATTGCCGTTTACTCACTTTAAAGGGACTGTAAGCGTAATTTTAAGTGACCCACCATACAAAGATGGCAATGCCCGAAATACAACTTGGAACCTTAATCTGTTCAAAAATGTGAATGATATCGTCAGACTCGAAAAGTGTTTATTTCTGTGATTTTCTCCATTGCTTCTTACAAACTTAGAGATGCGCAAGTCACTTCCGAAGAAAAAAAAACAAAAAAAAAAACAAATTAAGGAAACTAAAACGTAGATATCTAATTTATACTTGATAAGACAAAGCTTTCTAGGGCAACGTAGTAAATCGGGCATTGCCATCTTTACATGGAGGAGGCTCACTTGAAATTACACTTACAGTCCCTTTAAATCAAATTCCAATATTTTTCGCTCTCTTATTTATATCTTTCATGTTCACTTTCTCGCAATATTTCCCTGTTCTCTATTCCTGTTCTAAGTATCCAATTTTGAACCATGAAGAAGCACTCAACTCTACTTTAAAATATATCTTAGAAATTAAGAAATATTATGTCCGAGGATTGTACCTATAAAATATTATATTTTGAAGAAGATGAGATGAATGATAAGTAAATTAATTCCTTTACATCTCAATACCACACAATTTGCAAATTTTAAACCTATGACGAATATTTTTTCAATATTCTTGCGGGATAATTGCTCGTTAGCCTTTTTCTTCACAGATTTTTCCTTATGGGATCGACTGAAGTCAATCTTTATCGTTAGATCAAGGTTTTGAAAAGGGTGCCGTTTTGAATCGTTAATGGTATCTCTCGATCCTTAAAGAATTGTAAATAATTTATTGAAAAATCATTTAAAATTAAACCCCTGCCAAGCAACTATATAAGAAGGCTAGGCTTAAAGGTATACGGTCTTACTGAATAGGGGGCGGAAAATGGTAGGTATTCTGGAGGCGTTGCTGTCAGCTTCGGAATCTTCGGAATCTGGTGAGTGTGCAGTGGGTTTGTTGTAGTACGCCATTAAACTTGACCCATGCTTAGTGGTCCACACTTTAGTCCAGTGTGGCCAACCACAACGACAATCCGCTACTTCCTCTGGAGGAAGTGCGGTGACGTGGACTCTTCCCTAACCTCTCTTCGGATTGATGGGTGACTGTTTTATTTATTTATTCATATATAGTTGGGCAGACAAAAGATTGCAGGTATTCACATTGGGTATTGCAAGCCGGTTTTTTAAACTTGTCTTCACTCTCCACTAAGTTGTTAATCTTACATGCATCGGGAATGGAAATTTGTTACATCCTGTAAGCAGTAGTTCAGATCATTTCAATTATTTCTTAGTTATATAATAACTAGACTTTTGGGACGTTCGCGCCCGTCTGCTATTTCAATTTTTAATTCTGACTCGAGGGGAGGAAGGCCAGCCACAACAATTTCTCGTCCGAGCCACATTCTCATTTTTTCGTCCGAGCCACCTCGTAAACCTCGTCCTTCGCTTATTATTTGTTTTTAAGTTTCTAATTCTTGAAGATAAAGCTATCTTTCAATAATCAGGCCACGTTAGGGCATAAAATATGGATAGACTAAAGTATTGCAATGATTACATCATGTTGAAACGAACAGACAAGAATTATATAAATAGAAGCTCTTCTCTCATATTTATACATGAATATTTTATTTCGCTATAACTGTCTTACGGCTGGACCAAATTTGCTGATTGATTGATGGAACCCATTTTTAAAACCTGGGCAACGTCGGGTACTAAAGCTATATGTAGTTTCTCATAAAGCAGGTAGTCGTAATGTGTATTTTACTTTTAAGGAGATCGTAACTTGTCTGAAAGACGTTAAAATTTACTTAGGGGTTACATATGGTAAGATGCTTGTCCCTCCTAAGGAAGTTTTTCTGTTCACTAGTTAAAAAATACCACGGATAAAGCTGAGTACATCAGAAAGAATAAATTTTTATTTAGGAAATGATTTTCTTCGACAACCAGACAAACAACTGCCAGACAGTATCTAGAATAGGAGTAACTGTAGTCTACACACCAGATGGAGTTACCAGACAACTCTTCCAGGTAATCAGATAATAATCAGATATCTGGGTTCTGCGCCTTTATTATGATAAACACAAAAAACCTATTTCATGCTACAAAGGTTGTTCTGAACTTAAAGTATTTTTAACCTGGACTTAGTTTTTATTTTTCTGCAAATGATTTTTACAACATTTAATACTTCTTCTAAAAGAACGCTCCTGACACCTAAATTTAAAGTTTAAAATTAGGCTCAAAGATTGAATAATTTGTAACATTCAATTAAGAATCTGTGTCTTATTTCTCCAAAACCTGCCACGTACTCTGAACCTTTGTTATTAAAATTTGAAAATGGAACTTATGTATAAATGATGAAACCAGTTTTATTTCAGGAAGGATTGGATAAATTTCCTGCTTCTGGAGAGATCATTGGCCCTAAATCCCGGGGATATTACTAGGATGGATAGATAGATAGATAAATGACCTATTCAGAGCTGGAAACTTCGGAATTGACGGAACTAACCTAAATCTGCTAGAATGAGCAACTATTCAGTTGAACCGATTCAAATTAGTTCCTAGTTCCATTAATTCAAAAGTTGTCAACTCAGGACTAAAAAGTAATATTTTCCTAGTATTTTTTAATACAATATTGTGATATTTTTTTACCCAATTATGTATCTTAATTAACTTTTACATTGTTACTTTATAGTTATTAAAAATGTGACGGGATTGCAATATTTTCTCCTGTTTTTTACTAAATATTTCAGCTTAATATATTATTTCTGATACAAATTGTATTATTTTTTTTTCAGAGACAATGGTTGGGTTTAGATAGAGTCTTGGACTACAAAAACAGTTCCAAGTAAGTTTGTTTTTAAGGAATAAGTATCATAAAGGATTTTTGTTCTAAAAATTAGATTCATCAATAACCATATTTAGATTATGGTTTTTTTTCAAAGCATTTTTCCTCTACAGTTAATAGGTTCAGCAATAAAAACTTGATTGGAAATATTTTTCAATGATAGAAGGAGATCAGTGTGTCAGACATTAAGTACATTACTTCTTAAAGCAGTTCTTTTTTTCTGGAGAATGGAAGTTAACTTGACATAATGCCGGAAATAAAATTAAAGCCTTTTTCGTCCTTGGATGATCTATTTTTATTTTAGGATGGGTGAGGAGCTGGCTCGGCTCCAGCAGGAGGTGGTGAGGCTAAGTCAGGAGCTTGACCAAACCATCTCGGAGAAGGAGCAGGCTGCACAATACGGTCTAGTCCTGCTGGAGGAGAAGGATGGGCTAGAGGCAAGGTGTCAGGTAAGTTTTTTTTTAGAAAAGTTAGTTTTTCATTTTAATCATTTTCTAAAGGAAACTTTAAATAAACTATTTTTAAACTTCGTTTAAGAGCGTGTGTACCCCGGCCCGCTAATAGATATGCTTATATCTATCGATCTTAGATTAGAATCCTGATGGGTGTGCACTATGCACTACGACACTAGTTTATATTTTGCCGGCTGCAAGGAAAATATTGATGTAGACGAGGCCCTAATTTGAAGCACTGTGTCCGAGATTAACATACAAGAACCAAAATTCTTTTGTCGAAAATATCCACTCCTTTCCTAACCTTTCTTTTCCCATTTGACATTATTAAGGCGGAATTCTGACAATTACTATCCTTAGTGCTGTGAAATTTTTTCTACAACCTTTAAGTATATTGAACGATGAATTTGAACCTGAACCTTCAATCAGTTCAGTCAGCATTCCTAGAAACTGAAAAATGCAGATCAAATAAAAACAACACCATGTCAGAGAAAAAAATTCACTGCTCTTTTATAAATTTTGTTAGAAATTTTCAAATCTAAAAATAAATTTTAAAAGAAAATAAGTCCAGGGTCCAATGTTTAACGTAGTGCATAACACCCCAGCGAAAAAATGTCATCAAACCTTGACTATGATATATCCATTCTATTTATATCCATGGTGTGTACTGTGTATGAAACAAAAATGTATAATTTTTTACTTACTTGTACAATTTTTTAAACAAAATTAATTTTAGTATTTAAGTCCCTTGTTAAAGTAGAACTTAAATAAAACAGTAAAACCTTCGACTTTTTTAATGGTTAATAACGTCTCAAAATCTAATTTATATTGTTAGGATCTAGAGAATCTGTATGAGAACAACACTAAGTAAAATCTAGCTGTCTTAAGAACAGGGCAATTTTGAAAACCTTTTGTTTGAATTGAGATTTGGACAGAAATAACACGCAGATGTCAAAGAATATTTTACTTATTCTTGTCAGATCTGGTTTTATCTAAAATATTACAATTTAGAGATAATTACTTGAAATAGTTAAAATTTTAAATAGGAACTTTAAGAAATAAACACACTTTTACCGCAATATCTCGATGTTCTTAGAACTAAGTCTTCTCCATGTACTAGTTCACGTCCTGTAGACTTCTAAACTACTCTTCTGGGACCTTATCCTTGAACTTCCAAACTACTCTTTTGGGACCATATCCTAGAACCGTGTTCAGTTTCGTACCATGGTTTCTTGTAGTCTGAATTATTTGTCAGAGTACAGTTGTACAGTGTACAACATGTGTACGCTAAATCCATTTCCTGTAGGGGGTGGGAGGGTGCAGAGTGGAGGGTGGAGAATCTGTATGAAAATGCTAGGCTAGATCTTCTATTATAATTTATATTCTTAGGATCTGGAGAATCTATATGAGAATACTAGACTAGATCTTTTATCTAATTTTTATTTTTAGGATCTGGAGAATCTGTATGAGAATACTAGACTAGATCTTCATGTCACACAAGAAGCCCTGACAAAGTTTCAATCCAGTCAGCAGGTGAAACAATACTCTTCTCTTTAGATCAATATTTAGATTGTTGAGATGTTTTTATTAATGACACTTAGATTCCCCTGATGGTGGTTTTAAAGTTGGCATTTATGTTTGTCACACATTTGTGTGTCTTTGGTGGTGATCACCATTAACTTCATTCTTTTTTTAAACTTCTACATAATGATGATTGATTGCTTGATTGTTTTTTTAAGCTTTTTGGGCTTTTAACGTTTCCCGAGTCAAGTTCTACTCAATTCAAGATATTTGCAAAAACAAACAAAAAACTATCGTGTTTTTTATATTTTCTCTGAAAATAAAAATTTGACATGGTTTAATTATAAAATCAAACTTTTCCTGAATACAGAAAGATATTGGAACCAACACAGATTTTCGTGGTGCCTTTAATAAGTCCCAAAACAATTTTTAACGAATAAAATTATTGCCCATCACTAGTCCGTGATAGTGCCTCCCTGATTTCTAATAGTTTGTTCACAAAAATGCGTTCTCGTTACAATTGCCCTTATTAGTAAATAAGAGTGCATTTTTGACAATAAAAAAACATTCATCGTTCAATTGCTATGATACTATGATACCTTATTAGTCATACTTTGCGGCCGGGTTATGACAGTAGGACGTTTCTAAAAGTCAGATTTGATTTAATTTAATTTGAAAAGTTGCTTTTACTTTTGCAACTCAGTGTTGATGTAGTACCACCTATAATAAGTATTTTGTTTTAAGTTGTGATGTATTTTCGTATGTTGTTGTCACACATTAGTTGTCCCTAGTGTTTTCTCATAAGTACGTTTTGCAACAGAAAATGTTGATAAATCTTGTTAGCTGATATAAGGGAAAAGTAAATGTAAGGTAAGGTATTTTTAGTAGTATATATATATATATACAGGTTTCGACGAGAACTGGAATCGAACATGAAGAAATATTACTTTCTGAATCCGCCGCCAGGGAGACATCTCTCAACACACAGATAATAGAGATGGAGCTGGACTTGAAGGCTTCTAAGGTTGAACTGGAAAGACTGAAGACGGAGAAGACGAGTGCTATGACCGAGGTTGGAAACCTCAAGCAGCAGAACAGTGTACTGGAGGTTGAGCTGAAGAGCTTGAAGGGAGAGGTGAAAGAGTACAGGTTCAGAGAGACCAGGCTTCTCACCGACTACTCGGAGCTAGAGGAGGAGAATGTTCTGCTTCAGAAACAGGTTTAATCTAGACTTCATTTACATGTTGACCAAAATAGCAAAATACTAATCGAAATATGAGAAAACTCGGAGTGTCTTAAAAAGAGAAATTAAAATATTAAATAAATGTATCTTTTTTTGTATAGACGTCAATATATTATTTATGCTACCAACAATTGAAACTATTTTCTGAATACTAATCTTCAAATATATAAATTCTTGTAAAGCTATCTAAATTTTTTTTCAATATTTAATTATAAATATATTTTACCTCCAACATGCATCAAACAAATATTTAATTATTTGATATTTTATTAAATTTCTTGGATTAGTTCGGTATATTTTTAACTTATTTGCTGTCTGGACAAATTATTTGAGTCTTAAGTTTAAGAGTGTACTTTAAGACAAATATGAAGGTTAAAACTATAAACTAAAGATAAAATTCATTGAAATGAATTTTTGTACGGTTAACACACCNATTTTTTTATATAAAACATCCTTATTCATAAACTTTATGATACAAAACCAGGGGTACGATACTTATTTTTTATATAAAACATCCTTATTCATAAACTTTATGAGATTGAAATCCGAAATCCTTGGTTTACGTAAACATACAATCAACTCTCCCTCTCTGCGACCGTTAGAAAATAAGAAATATATTCCGATAAAACGATATTTTGATTTGTAACCTTTTCTATTTCAAGGTTTCTGGTTTACGGAGTACTACAGTTGAATTCGAGGGAGCTAAACATGAGATTAGACATTTAACTGAGGAGCTGGAGCTAGCAAACTCTCAAGTCGAGGAGCTCACAAACCTCAAGAAGATTGCGGAGAAGCAGCTTGAGGAAGCTCTTGAATCCCTTCAGGTAACAAGATTTTATTCCTCTTTCAATCCAATTCTTCACTTTAGAGCGAAATCCTATGATCTCCATGAGCCTAAATCTTCTATATATTTACTTTGCTTGGGTGGTTTGTGTTTGTTAAGCTGTTTGTATCCAATAAACGTCAAAACGGCTGAACCAATCGAGTCCAAAATTTTTAAGGCAAGTCACATGATTCCAGGGAAGGTTTACGGCTGGTCGGAAGTTGACAAATTTTGTCTGAAACATTTTCATCAATCATTTTTCATAAAATTGCGATTAAAAATTGCGACTTGTCGAGTTCAAAGCTAGAATTGTTAAAGCGCCCTAGAAGCCTTGTATGAAATGAACTGCTGAATAATATCCCTTATACAAGAAATATTCAGTTTTGTTGAACTCGAGTTTTTAATTCAATTTTTGAACGAAGAAATTTGATAATATCAGATGTCTTAAACAAAGAATTAATTAAGTTTTTTGTTTCATCAAATATATTCCTTATACATTAAGAATTAGGAAGAACAAATGAAGACAGAATTTGACTTTTAAAAATGAGTTTTCTATATATTTTGTTATTATCAGGCTGAGCGTGAGCAGAGGTATGCACTGAAGAAGGAGTTGGACACTAAGAACAACTCCGAGTCCATGTTTCAGCTGGGAAACCTCGCCCTCTCTATTCAGGGGATGACGGAGTCCGGGGCTCCAAGCTCCATGGGGAGCGAGGGAGACGAGGAGGCTCCTGTCTTCAAGAAGAAAGGAGAGGACGGGGAAGATGGAGATGGAGTTCCTGAAGATTCTGCTCCAGCCGAAGATCTCTTCTCAGAGATTCATCTCGGTCAGCTGAAGAAATTAGAGAAACAGTTAGAATCCAGTGAGTCGGAGAAACAGAACCTCTCCGTTAACGCTAAGGAGATGCAGACAACCCTGGAGAAGGCGATCAAAGAGGCGGCCCAACAAAAGTCCATGGTGGCCGAGCTGATGGTTTACCTCGCGGGACTTGACAAGCTTACTGCAGATGAAAACGCTCGTCTGTCCGCTGTAGTAATGTCGGAGGTTAAAGATGTGACCGGAGTGCTTGAAAAACATAGAACCTGGCAATCTGTTTGTGTCTCGGAGTTAGAATCTATAAAGAGCAATCTAAAGAATTTCAAGTTAGAAGACAAGACGACTTACGATTCCGTGCTGAGGTTGAAGAACGATTTAGCTGAGCAGCGTCACCAGATGCAGGTGCAGGAGAAGAACTTGATTGATCTAAACCACGACATCAAGATTATGGACAGTTTGGCAATCGAGTCCCAGACGGCTCTTGGTCAGGTTCAGAACGAGCTCTCTAATGTTACCGAGGAGCTTGCTAAGATTTATCATCACATTTGCACTGCAAACAATATCACTCCATCCAGAGTTATGCTAGAACATTCCAAAGGTAAAACATCAGAAATATGTAAATAAGTTCCTAAGATTAAGTTTACTGATAAAAATAACTTTATATTTCATTTTAAAAATAAAACACATTTTTAGGTCCTGAGAGAAAAAGTTCGTCGAACGAGAAAAGTTCTCCAACCTATAGTCCTTCAAAGATGGAAATCCTTCGCTCCAAACTGAAGACCGTCCCACATACTGCGGACAGTTCGCAGTTCGGAGATACCGCTATCGTTAAAACCAACCTTGCTACAGTTAAGGATCAGCTTAAATACTTGAAGGCATCTATTGAGTCCTCTTTAGAGCTGTCCAAGAAGAAAATGTCGACAGGAAGTGTCCCGTCTGACAGTGAAAACTCGACGGCCGAGATTGACCTCCAGGAGACTCAGGAGCAGGTTGTGAAGCTCAAGAGTTTGTTGTCCACAAAGCGGGAGCAGATTGCAACCCTGAGAACCGTCCTTAAAGCGAACAAGCAAACTGCAGAGCTTGCACTCAACACATTGAAGTCTAAATATGACACCGAGAAATGTATTGTCAGTGATACGATGCTTAAACTGCGAAATGAGCTCCGACTTCTCAAGGAAGATGCTGCAACCTTTTCTACTCTGCGCGCCATGTTTGCCGCGCGATGCGAGGAATACAGTACTCAAGTCGACGAAATGCAGGTTTGATAGTTTGTTCAATAAAACGTACAAGATAACCAATTTTTTTTGCTAAAATAATTATTTTGTTTTGTTTAGCGCCAGCTCAGTGGTGCAGAGGATGAGAAAAAGACATTGAATCAGTTGCTGAGGATGGCAATTCATCAGAAGTTGGTTCTCACACAGAGACTGGAGGACATTGAGATGCAATCAGAGTACAGACCTACCACGGTAATTAGAATGATTTATGTACTAGCGTGATTTTATTAGAACATAGCTAGAAAGTACAGGGAGTTGCAGAGAGTAAGGAACAAAACTTGTAAGAAGGAACTGGAACAACAAACTAAATGGATGAAAGGGCAGAACCATTAATTAAAGATATACGGTTGGGAAGCAGGGTTGGCATGAAAAAATCCAGCCCCCCCCCCAAAAAAAAAAAAAAAAAAATCCAATAAAACCCATTTTAAAACACCCACCTATAAGTGGGTTTTTTTGGGTTTTATTGGGTTTTTTTAGAATCTTTTTTTAACAATTGCCCGTTTTTTCACTCTAATAATGATAAACTCTTTAAAAAATAAGGTCCACTATTAACTCTATTGATTTTTAGGGAATATACAGCACTAAAACTGACACATTTATTCTTTTCTCATGCGTTTTCAAAATATGTTGCGATAGAGTAAGGATATGAAATCCCTTTATCATGCTTGCTTATGTGTGAGTGATCTGAAGTTTTTCGGTATTTAACGGTAGTCTTCCCTCTTAAGCATAGGAATATCTACCGATTAATCTGAGCCCCACCCCCAATCAGAAATATGTATTGTGGAAGGAAGGGAAGTTGCAAGTAGTTGTTGAAATTATTAACCATTTTCAGGGCGGAGGACCAAGGCGTGGAAATAGAAAAAGTAGCGGATATGGCGGAAGCGGAGGTCGAGGAAGATCTGGTTACAACTTTCAGGGTCAACGATAACCGCCGCCATATTGGTAAAGGCGGCCATCTTGTCTCAGAACTCTGGCATAATTTAGTGTTTCTTCGTGTGAAAGGTTAAGATAGACACTGGATACCAAAACTAAACTTCCAATCAACTTGTCTCAAGTAATTTATTTAATCGTCCGTAATCTAGGGGACGATTTTATTTGTTAATTCAACCAGTTTCTTTCGAAAAGACGACTGGAAGAGAAATGTAATCTCTTGTTAGATAGTTAAAAATTTGCATTTGACTTATAACTATTGTTTTATTCCTTTTATGATTTTATTTCTTATTTATTTTGTTTATTACCTTAGAAACCTTCCTAACTAACCCAATTTTATAATTTTTTTATTTGACGTATTCACCGAATCCACGGAGAGGTGTTATGAAGTTGTGTACATAGTTTTCTAACCCACATCTACCATGATATAGTTCTGTACATATTATTGTCTTATTTATAACTGTTAATCTTTGTTCATCTAATATTCTTAACTTAGTATTTACTAAATGTATTGTGTATATAGAAACAACTAATTATGTAATGAAATGATATTATGAAATATCTTAAAATGCTTATGTACAATATTTGTGAAAATAAATTTTAAATATTTTTTTCACCCTGTAACTCCATTTGTGAATTATAACCCACACTGTATTTTCCCCTCAGTCTGATAAAAGCGTCTACGTCTACCCTATCCAACATTTTTCTTTGTCTGCAGAAATTGCAGGAAAAGTGAATCTCTGTGCAAATATTTTTTGCTCCGATTTTATTGGTTGAAATTACATCACGTGATGTATCCTCAACTCCGCAAAACCTGGTTGGAAACAAACATGAGGCTGGGATCTCCCTTGGGTCGNGGAAATTTGGCAACTTTGAAGAAGGGGAACTTATAAATTTGGCAAAGAATGGTTTTATGACAGAACTGTATGGGGAAAAGTTTTAAACCAAATCTTTACAACAACCGTTCTTTACCCTTGACAAACCACTTATTCTCTTTACTTCAAATCAACCTGTTTTTAATCTTGATTAGTTTTTATGTTTGCTTGTCTGTCCGTTTGTCATTAAACGTCAAAACGACTAAATCGATCCGGCCCAACCCTCACAGAACCCCAGGAAAGGTTTATGGATTGCCAGAAATTAAATAAAATACCGTAAAAAAATCTATTTTTCAAAATCCATGAAAAAAATTGAAAAATCCGCAAAATTGCCTGCTATTGTTTGATAATTTAAAGAGAGAAAATTTTGCAGAAAGAGGAACAATTAGAAGTTAAATACGCGATCTGGAAGCCTTGTACATTGTACAATATACAGGTGTCCCAAAAAATATGGAAATTCAGTGACGAATTCGATATCGTCTTTGTTATGAATTAGCATTGTAATTCCTAATTTCAAAAGCCATAATATTATTATGTCTGCTAGAGTTTATTTTATGAAAAGGGTAAGAGACTGTAAAGATGTGTCTATAATGTCTCCGCATGGTTTTGTCCACAAAGTAAATTTTGAACCGTCCCTTATCAGTTAATGTTTTGAATAACTTTATGATTTATACCCATTGAATTATCTTCAACATTAAAGTTAAAAAACGTAAATGTAAAAAAAACCTTAATGACCTTCTTTTTCTCTTAGAAAGGCCAGTTGTTTTTTCACCAGGCAGGTCTTCCTTCGGATATAAGAAAATAAAAGATTATTTCCAGAACTTTCTTGCAGAATAAAAAGTAAATGTTTTTGTAAAATAATCAAGGTAATTATTTTCAACTTTGCAGATTAGTCTCAATCCGACTAAAATATATTCATTCATAAAGTTTTCATGAATTGAACAATGAAACAGTAGAGCTTTACGATAGAAAACCAGGGGTACGATACTATTTTTATATATAAAACATCCTTATTCATAAACTTTATGATACAAAACCAGGGGTACGATACTATTTTTTATATAAAACATCCTTATTCATAAACTTTATGATACAAAACCAGGGGTACGATACTATTTTTTTATATAAAACATCCTTATTCATAAACTTTATGATACAAAACCAGGGGTACAATACTATTTTTTTATATAAAACATCCTTATTCATAANATGCTCTGTATAATATCCTGCTCTATATACCATTCTTCTCTATATACCATCCTGCTCTATATACCATCCTGCTCTATATACTTTCCTGCTCTATATAACGTCCTCCTCGATAAATCATTCTTCTTTTTAATACATTCTCCTCTATATATCATCCTTCTCTATATACCATCCTTCTCTATATACTATCCTTCTCTATAAACCATCCTTCTCTATATACTATCCTTCTCTATAAACCATCCTTCTCTATGAATCATTCTTCTTTATAAGCCATTTTTCTCTGTAAACCATCCTTCTCGATTAACCATTCTTCTCTATGAATCATGCTGCTCTTTAAACCATTCTTCTCTATGAATCATGCTGCTCTTTAAACCATTCTTCTCTATGAATCATGCTGCTCTTTAAACCATTCTTCTTTATAAACCATCCTGCTCTATATACCCTTTTGCTCTATATACCAATCTTCTTTATAAACCATCCTTCTTTATAAACCATCCTTCTTTATAAACCATCTTTCTTTTTTATCCATTCTTTTCTATGAAACATTCTCTTGCTTCTAACTAATGCTGTTTCTATCTTTCTCTATTCCTCTGAGAAACTATTTCCGTAAATCTAGAATTTTAAACCGGGAAACGGGAAAGAGTAAAGATCCGTTCTTTGTTCAGGTTTCTAGGTTTCTTTGTTGTTGTCAGGTTGAAAGTATTTTCTCCGAGAACCTAGGGAACCACTTTACTCCGTGCTCTTTAAGAGTTCTATTAAAATTTCAAATATTTGGAAAACTTTGCTAGTTTGAGCACGGACGTAATGTATGAATTCTTTTCACTGCAGTGGGAGAATAAGGAAGAGAAATGGGGAATTTTTCTGTGTAGAAGACGGTACCTGGAGTAGGATGAATGCAGGTATCCTTTATACATTCCTGGAATTCCTCAGCTTATCGATATACCTTTCAGTCCAATTCAACTGTAGTTGGGAGTGTAAAGTTGGAATGTTCCATTTCTCCCTCAATTCTGAAAGTTTACAAATGAGAATTGACTCGTCCTGAGATATTTTATCCTAAATCTAATTCTTGTGATAATGTTTGGTGATCCTCATCCGTCCATTACGAGCCCGTCAAGGGTCGTTGTTTGATCAGAAAACGACGGTTTTAGATCAGATCTTGGCCCGGTTTTGTCTTAGTGAGGGGTTTTCAGATGGTAAATTTGTTGCTATGGTCGGCAAGGGCCAGCCTCGGTCCTGCCCCGTCAGCCTTCAGTACCCCACCACTACTTCAGCCTCAACTTTTACATTTTAAATCTCCCAGAAATGGCGGGACGGTTGGATAAAGGAAGAAGGTGCCATCGCACGGAATCCAAAAAATATTTTTTTATAAAAACTTTGATGAATTTGATGAAAAATAATCTCAGTACTGTTTTTAAAGGAAGGGAAAATAAGTGATAAAAAACTTTTTTTTATGAAAATTATTTTTATCAAGAGCCGGACTAGGGAGCAAGAACGATGAAATTCGGAGCTGTGTGCACGGTTCGAGCGCTGCACTCCGGAGCATCGGAGGTGCAGCGGCGCGCGGTGCACCTGACGATTTATCAGGGTGCACTCGAGAGCAGTTTCTTTCAAGCACAATCCCAACCATTCCAACCCCGGCATCGGAGGAGAGGTTTACTATGTGCGGAGAAAATTTTACGACGGACAATTCTTATGATTGAACCGATGTACACGAAATGGTTTGATAATGTGAGACCGCAGTACTGACAGAAACTTTAATCAGTAATACAGTTATATGTATAGATAAATGGATCGAAATTTTCGTGAACAAATACTTAATTATTTACTTCTATTGTTAACAAACAATTGAGATAAAAACCTTTCCTTTCGATAGAAATAAACTCTTAAAAGTAAAGTTATAAATTAAAATGATAGAAATAAAATCGGAAACTTTCGAGACTGAGGAGAAGGAAGATGCTGAGGAAACGAACCGAGAAGACAACGGAAAAGAAGAAGAAGAGGAGAAGGAGGAGATGAACAATAACGATATAGGGGAGAATATTGAAGTGAAAGAGGAGGATGAGAGGGATGGGGTTGAAGATGATGATGATGGAGGAGAAGGAGGAGGAGGGATGAGTCCTATGGAAACCGCAACCCTGCTCCTTCTATCCAGGATTGCAATGTTCAACAAGGTAAGCTTTGTCAATTCTTTTCATTCTGAAGATACATTGAAACAAATCCGCCACGCGACAAACCATTTTATATTCGTTCTTTCCCAACTTTAGATGTAACGTAAACAATATCTTTAACGTTTGCCTTTCTTAGTTCATGTATTTCCACCCGTCCTATTCAAATCTTGACACTAAATAAAAGGGTGATAAAAATCTACAATTTTGAAAAGGAATGTAAGAAAGGATTTTAGGGTAGAGAACTAGTTAAATGAACTATGCTTCTAGGACGCGAAGTTATTTTTTTAATATTGCTTATCCTGCAACTGCGTTTTATTTTTTCCAAAATCTGATCATTTTCATGTTTTTGTTGGATCTTCAAAATTTCTGAAAAGATAATGTGTTCCAGGTGACATTATTGAAGTTTAGGCTTAACATTTTTGTGAAGGTCCAACTGAAATTCGGTTCAGTCGTTTCAACGTTTAAACAAACAGTCAAAACACATGATTATAAAGTTAGAATTAACAAATTGAATAAAAATAAGAAGTGAATTAAGTTTTACCACAGTCCCGAAATATCGGTATTACAATCACACTGCAGTTCATCATAAAATGTGAAAAATACAGAAAAAACTCATTCTTCTTAAAAGATTTATGTGATATATGTATCCTTCGTGCCTCTTTTGCGATTTAAAAATTCGCTCAGATTTGTATCTTTTGTCAATGGTAACATTAATTGTGTTATACCTTGAGAATTCGGGTGGAAAAAAAAGACCAGGAAACTTTGCTCTACATAACTCAAAACTCGTCTGCTAGATTGATGAATATTCTAGAATATATAAACTCGTCTGCTAGATTGATGAATATTCTAGAATATATAAACTCGTCTGCTAGAGTAGCAAGCATTCTATAATAAGTAAACTCGTCTGCTAGAGTAATGAATATTCTAGAATAATAAACTCGTCTGCTAGAGTTATGAATATTCTAGAATATATAAACTCGTTTCTTAGAGTGATGAATATTCTAGAATATATAGACTCGTCTGCTAGAGTTATGAATATTCTACAATATATAAACTCGTTTCTTAGAGTGGTGAATATTCTAGAATATATAAACTCGTCTGCTAGAGTAGCAAGCATTCTATAATAAGTAAACTCGTCTGCTAGAGTAATGAATATTCTAGAATAATAAACTCTTCTGCTAAAGTAGCAAGTATTCTAGAATATATAAATTCGTTTGCTAAAGTAACAAGTATTCTAGAATATATAAACTCGTCTGCCATAGTACCATATCAGCTACAGTGACGATTATTCTAGAATATATAAACTCGTCTGCAAGAGTGAAGATTATTCTAGCATATATAAACTCATATGCTAGAGTAACGATTATTCTAGAATATATAAACTCATCTGCTAGATTAACGATTATTCTAAATTATAGAAAATCTTCTGCTAGAGTAACGATTTTTCTAGAATATATAAACTCGTTTGCTAGAGTAAAGATTTTTCTATAATATATAAACGCTTTATTAGCGATTATTAAGTATTCCATAAGAAACGAAACTGGTCCGCTATCAGAGTAATTGTACTTATGTAGAATAATAGAAATTGAAACAAGATTCGAAACGTTTTGAAATCCCGTTTTCCGGAGATTGAAATTTTAGGTCCCCTTTTTACCCTGATCCAGGTATGAATATTTTCGTTTCAAGTTTAGACAGCCTTGCGTAAAAACTGTAAATCCGAATTTTTTAAATTGTAACCATCCATATACCATTCCTGGGCACACTCCTTTGCCGTTTTATTTAGTAATTGTAAATTGGCGGTACAGTCCAAATTAGAACTGCAAAGGTTGGCCCAGATCGGATATGTAAAAATTTTAGGCATGATCGGTTCAGCCGTTTTGACGTTTATTGGATACAAACAAACAAAATAGATTTCATTATAGTCTGGAGCTCCATATCTCCAAAAAGATCTAAAATACGTAAATTTAATGGATTGAATTTAAACTATCTATCTATCCCGTGACTATTTTACTCTTGTTTAATTCAAAATGATAAAGCTTCAACCAAATAATTAAACTGTATTCATTCATAATTTTAATGTAATCACATGTAATCACATGTAATCACATGTAATCACATGTAATCACATGTAATCCAAAGGTTGCGAGCTCTCATGCAAAACTCGATTAGAATTTTCTCAAATTTCTTCCTAAAAACCAAAGCTAAAATCAAGTGCTTTAAAGTTCTAAATTGTAGAAGTGTAGGGCTACAAACTGTTTTTGAGATTTAACGGACAATGCTGAGCACTTCTGCTTGTTATAAATAGAATGGACGTGATTAATCCCCACTGTAAATGTATATTGGTATCTCTTTGCAACCTGAAGGTTAAAACCTTTGGTATTTAAAGATAAAAGGAAAAATAGCTAAAATCGTAATTTACGACCAAGTGCGGGTAAACGGCGAACCTGGGCAACGCTGGGTGTCCACTGTCCAAGCTAGTATGATATAAAGTTGCTACCGGTTTAATTGGTGTATAAGACATTTTATTAAAATTCTCAGTAAAATCTTTTTTAAACATAATGAGAGATTGGTAACTATTTCAAATATACTTTTTATATTATATGAAATTTTACAATATATCTCCATTTGAGAAAAGAAACTCTATATTTTTCATGTTAAATTTTATTTAAAAAATTTAATTAATTTCAAGTTAAAATTTGTCTTTGTTTACATTATTTTTAAATAGTTTATGTACAGAATAGAATCTTTATGCACAGAATCGTTTGGTTCAAATACAATCTTTGAGGTACAAATTCCCGACCATTAAAACCTTATTTTTTAGCCTTGGATATGAAGATTTAAAATCAGCAAACCACATGTTTCCAACTTCAGTTTTGAAAAAGTAATTGGCAAAATCCTGAATATGAATATTTTAGTTTGTGGCACAAAATAGAATCATTCAGAGCTGAAAACTTTAGAATGGTGGATATTGATATTAATGCTTGATCCTCTCTTTTTCTTAATATCGAGACTAAATTAATCTTGTACTTGTATCCTGAGAAGTGTATAAAATTTAACCAATCAGAGACTCAAAGTCACTTACAGGTAGCCGATAAATTTGAAATTTTGAGCGCCATTTAAGATTTATACAGAAACAAGAGGGACTCTCTAAATTAAAAAAAAACTGTTTTTGAGCTTTCTATACTTTATCCAATAAGATTAAGAAGAAAATCAGAAGTGTGTCCAATGGATACTCAGATTAAGTTATTGGGAATAGGGATATCTAATTCTAAAGTTTTCAGCTCAGGTAATATAATTTTTTAGGTAAATAATAGATCTTTTAGGTGCATAATAGTATCTATTAGGTACGGAATAGAATCGTTCAGGTACAGAATATATTTCTTAAGTAAAGAAAAAAATAAATTTTGTTGTTAAAGAGTAAATCTTTTAGGTATAACAGAAAATATCTTTTAGGTACAGAGAAGTATCTTTCAGGTACATGAGTAATAGTATCTATTGGTACAGAGTAGTATCTATTGGTACAGAATATAATCTTTTAGGTACAGATAAGATCTTTTTGGTACAGAATAGATCCTTTAAATACAGTATAGAATTTTTTTAAAGATAAAAATATAGAATAGAAACAAAATTTTATGTCCATCTGTTAGGTAGAGAATTAGAGAATATATATATTTTGTGAAGAATATCTAGAACAGTATCTTAATGCAGACCCATAATAAATGATTAGATTAAATTGGAATAGATTAAATTAGATAAGGTTGGAATAGATAAGATTAGATTAGATCGGAAAAGATTAAATTAGATAAGATCGGAATAGATTAGATTAGATTGAAATAGATTATATTACATTACATAAGATTAGATTGGAATATATTAGATTAGATTAAATAGATTAAAACTTGATTGATCTTAAAAGCTTTATACAATAAGTTGTAACAATATTCTAATACTTTTAACTTAAAAAAAAATAATTAACGTTTTGATTAAAAAATACCACTAAATATGTTATTTTCAGTGACTTTCTCGGACAAAATTAATAATGTAAGTTAAAAAAAATAATAATTTCCATTTTTAGAAGAAATAAATTTATTTTTTGTAGCTAATTAATTAATCATACAAAAACTTAAACATAAAAATATTTTATGTAAAGAAAATGAGAAACCAAGAAGAACTAAAAACCGAAAATTCTGTCTTTAAAACACAAACAAAAACATTTAAAAAAGAAAAAAAAAACTGCAATCTTTCAAAAATTTGACGTTACCATTTATCGTTTGTTATATTATTATATACTAGGCTTTTAGGGCGCTTCGGACCGATCTTCCATTTTAATTGTAAACATCTTTTTGTATACATTTGAAATTCAAATTTAAAAAATTTCGCGGATTTAAAACAAATATTTCATCGATTTTCATACTTTTCTAAACAAAGAATTTTGTCAGAGGCAAATTTTTGATAATTCGATCATTCATTAAAATTTGGGCCCGATCGGTTCAGTCGTTTTGACGTTTATTGGATACAAACGGACAGACAGACAATCAAAGTATATATAGAAGACGATTACATTACATTAAACATTATTTGTAGACCTTTTTGGTACAATTGTTTTCTCACTTGAAGTTCTGTGATCTACTGCAACAAAGATATTTTTGTGGAGAAAGTAAAGACGACAAATTTATGTATCTTCTACAGGGTTATTCACAAAGGATGAGACTGTAAAGACGACCTAAAACTCTATAAATATTGGGATTCTAAAGCTGAATTAAGTCTTCTCATTATTAAAGTCGTTCAATGGCTTATTTATGGATTTGGCAAAGAAATAAACAAGTTAAGAGTTGCAGGGAGTTATGAATATAAGAAAACAGACAGTATACATTTACTAAAGTCGTCTCTGAAGTGTCATCATCTGTGAGTTACCCTGTATATATGCTGTGAGTTACCCTGTACATAGGCTGTAAGTTACCCTGTACATAGGCTGTAAGTTACCACGTATATATGCTGTAAGTTACCCTGTATATATGCTGTGAGTTACCATGTATTATGCTGTGAGTTACCCTGTATATATGCTGTGAGTTACCCTGTATTATGCTGTGAGTTACCATGTATATATGCTTTGGGTTACCATGTATTATGCTGTGAGTTACCATTTATATATGCTGTGAGTTACCATGTATTATTATGTGAGTTACCCAGTATTATGCTGTGAGTTACCATGTATATCTGTTGTGAGTTACCATGTATTATGATGTGAGTTACCATGTATTATGCTGTGAGTTACCCTGTATATATGCTGTGAGTTACCCTGCATATATGCTGTGAGTTACCCTGTATATATGCTGTGAGTTACCCTGTATATATGCTGTGAGTTACCCTGTATATATGCTGTGAGTTACCCTGTATATATGCTGTGAGTTACCCTGTATATATGCTGTGAGTTACCCTGTATATATGCTGTGAGTTACCCTGTATATATGCTGTGAGTTACCCTGTATATATGCTGTGAGTTACCCTGTATATATGCTGTGAGTTACCCTGTATATATGCTGTGAGTTACCCTGTATATATGCTGTGAGTTACCATGTATTATGCTGTGAGTTACCCTGTATATATGCTGTGAGTTACCATTGTGAGTTGTGCTTTGGATATAAACTATTTTGTTGATCTTAAAAAGGGGAGGATCGTTCCCCCAGCTTGTTAAAAAATGTAATGAGAATTGGATTTATCAACAATAAGTATGTTTACAATGCTAATAATTGTGAGAAAAAAAATCAACTTATATACGACGAATTTTTTGCAGTTTTCTTAAAAACCTTCCTAAACCCGTATTATCTTTTTCACTTTGTGTTCTAACATTTCCAAAATGGGCTGGACACTTTTTTAAATCAAATTAAATCAATTATTAAACTCTTTTCAATTTGATTTTGTTAATTATTCCAGCAGAATTCCAATCATTCTTTTCGCGGGCTAAATGTGAAAATGAGTTCTAAAGGTATTTCAATGAACACAAATATGTTTAACTATTATTTGGCATGAAAACTTTATTTCAGTTTTACATACAGTATGGAGGGAGGTGTAGAGTAAAACCCGTGATATACTATTATACATTTATATGTATATCATCGCCAGCGTACTGCAAACTGTAAAAGTAAATATATTTATTCAAGCAGTAAAAATTAAAAATATATTTAAACAAATTTGGCGAGATTTTGAAGTCGAATTATGCGCGCATTACAACAAGTTTTCCCTTTCCATTACTTTTTTTAAAAGTTAGGAAAATGAAATATTTAATGTTATGTTTAATTTACCCACTGCTGTTACAAATAGTGTTTAGTTTTTGAATAAATTCCAGAACTTCTGATTATAATGAAATTATTTGAACTGGGGTTCACCATATAAGACTGGGTAAGTTTATTGTTCCTACGAATTTTGAACCACCATAATGTCCAGCCAATTACTAAATATTTGAACCAATAATGCCCAGTTTAACTACTAAATATTTGAACCAATAATGCCCAGTTTAACTACTAAATATTTGAACCAATAATGCCCAGTTTAACTACTAAATATTTGAACCAATAATGCCCAGTTTAACTACTAAATATTTGAACCAATAATGCCCAGTTTAACTACTAAATATTTGAACCAATAATGCCCAGTTTAACTACTAAATATTTGAACCAATAATGCCCAGTTTAACTACTAAATATTTGAACCAATAATGCCCAGTTTAACTNTACTCTCTACTTGAAGTGAGTCTCAAAAAACATGATAGATTTTTGTTCACCATGTACGCAGGGTGTGGGAGGGGAAGGTGGTACTTGAACTAAATACTAGATTCTTTCCTAATATTCCCTCTTGATGAAACTAAATACAGGATATTTAAAAAGTTTTTAAAAAATGTCAACCAAGTCAGGTATTATTAAACTGATCCATACTTTCCACAAAGATTTGAGAAATATTCGGGGATTTTCAGAAAACACAGGACAATATGAGTAAAACTTCTATAACTTTGTATATGATATAGGTCTAGTTATATTTAACTCTAGGAATTAGGACAGCATAGTTGTAATACTGTCGAGTTGGGATAAGGTTTTCTGGTTCAAATCAAAAAATAAAATATAGTTAAATTTCTAACCAAACATTTATCTTCTAATATATCTCCAGGATATAATATATTATATATAACCCTTGAGTACCCCGGGGGTAACAGCGACTAAAAAAATCCCCAATTTTTTTTTAAATCTAATTTTAAAAATCTGATTTTAAAAATTCCACGGGCAACGCCGGGCAATCCAGTTAGTATCTAATATAACTCTAGTATATACTATATTTCTAACTTCTAATCCAACTCCAGGATATAATATATTTCTAACTTCTAATCCAACTCCAATATATAATATATTTCTAACTTCTAATCCAACTCCAATGTATAATATATTTCTAACTTCTAATCCAACTCCAATATATTATATATTTCTAATTTCTAATCAAACTCAAATATATTATATATTTCTAATTTCTAATCCAACTTTATCTGGGATTTAATATTTGGCTAACTATTACTACAGAATAAATAAATATATTTTTAACTCTAAATTTAACTCAGGTTTTGCTATAATTAAGAGCAAAAATACAACAACTTCTAAAACCAAATAATCAAAACTCGGGAAAACCTGAAAAATGTGTAAGTGTTTTTTGAAAAAGGTATTATCAATTTTCAAGATTTTTGTATATTGATCAAAGTTTTCATTAATATAAAATTTATATTTTCGTTTAGCATTAACTAGTACTCAGCCTATCCTACTTTGTCCTGTTATCAGCCTACCCTTCCGCCTTTTTCGTCCTACACACTTCGTCCTGTTCACTTCATCATGTTTCCTGCGTCATGTTTACTCAATGATTTTTACTGCGGCCTGTTTACTCCATAAATCCTGTTTACTGTGTCCTGTTTACTCTATCCTGTTTATGTCATTATGTTTATGTTTATGGCGTCCAGTTTTCTCCATCTTGTTCACTCCAACCTGCTTAGTGCGTCCTGTTTACTCCATCCTGTTTTCTCCATCCTGTTTATCGCGTCCTGTTTACTCTATCATCTGTATTGCGTCCTGGTTACTCTATCCTGTTTAATCCATCATGTTTACTGCGTCCAGTTTTCTTCATCCTGTTTACTCTACCCTGCTCACTGTGTCCTGTTTTCTCCATCCTGTTTACCGTGTCCTGTTTACTCCGTCCTGTTTACTCCATCATGTATACTGCGTCAAGTTTTCTCCATCCTGTTTACTTCATCCTGTTTACTCCCTCCTCCTAACTAAGTCCTGTTTACTCCGTCCAGTTTACTCCATCCTGTTTACTACATCCTGTTTACTGCGTCCTGTTTACTTTATTTTGTATTCTTTTTATCCATCCTTTATTTTGTCCTTCTCAAATCCGTCCTATTTTGTCCTGCTCAAATCCGTCCTATTTTGTCCTGCTCAAATCCGTCCTATTTTGTCCTGCTCAAATCCGTCCTATTTTCCAACCCTACTCCCTAGAGTCGAAAGAAAAGTTTCATATTGAAGAAACATGAAGGAAGACATTTAAACTTGTTATTTTCTAAATCGTTTCTTACACTCCTAACAAACTATACAGAACACGGAAAAAGTAAATTTACTTATAATAATTGTTTGCCGTTAACACCTTTGGGCAATTTTTAAAATTAAATCTACGAATGAATAAATCTTAAATAAAAAATCAATAGTGTAGACTGAAGATACATATTAAAATGCCAAGAATACGTAAAATAAAAAATTTAAAAAAATTAAGTATTTTAAACCGGAGAAAGAATAAAAAAATAGAGTAAGATTTTAAAAAAATATTTTAATATTTTAAAAATTATCATTAAATGATATTTAACTGAAGTCAAATATTTTCAAAAATATTTCTATTTTTTGCAAATTTAACTCAAATGTTGAGAAATTAAAGGTAGATGAAGCAAAATATTTTGCAACGATAATTGGCAAAGATTAGATTTCGTTTTTATAAAATGTCAAACCCACCCCTCAGCTGAGAAAACATCGGAGGGTTTTCGCGAAAAATTGAAACAATTGACATTTTGTTCAATTATCGTGTGCTGCCAGTTTCTTAATTAATCTAAAATGTAAAATAATTAATTCAAGGAAGAAAAGGTTGAAGGGACATAGTGAATTTTAAATGATCGGATCAGGATTAAATAATTTAAACTGCATTTTTCTTACCAAGGATTCTGATTACACTGATACAGGGTGTCCTGGTACAATTTCATTTAAAAAGTTTTGCGGGAAACCCTTTAAAGAAAAAAATGTTTTATTAAAATAATCTCTATAATAGTTCTCTTCGCTCATGTAAATATATTTTTATATTTATTTGTTAGCTTTAGCTGGGCAAACGGCCGGACCGAATGGGCAGACATTTTTTTAGGGAACCCATGGGCTCGGTGAGTTTTTTTTTCAAAAAACCAATTTTTTTTTGATAAAAAAAATTCCACGAGAAACGTCTGGCATTTCAGCCAGTTTTTTTTAATATTCAGGATAGTTTATGATGTAGATTTCAAATCCAGATATAAAATAAAAAGTAAATTGTCTCATCTTTTAGCAACCACTCAAAAACTGATAAAAATCTTTGTACATTTAGTGAAGTATTAAACTGTACATAAATTGTACTTCCAACACACCGGTACTATTGTAGCATGATCCGAACCAGTACAAGAAAACTAGTCTAGTCTTTACTTGTAACAGCCCGTCTAGTGTACCCAGTATGTGGTTGACAAAACGTGTTTTCTGCAACAAATGCAGGCAGACTGATCCAGTGTGCCAACTATGTAGAGTGAACCGCAATGAAATTGTTCATTAAACCATTTTGCTTGTCTATGACATAGTTTGCAATTGTTCATAATAAACAAATTGTAACATTGGTTTCAAACTTATAATTTTATTCAGCATTCATTAATATTTTCAACAAGCTTCACAAGGAATTAGAATTCAAATTCAAACAGAACTCATTCTTTTTATTAATTTATTAACCTTCGTTTATCAGACAGTGTAGAAGGGATAAAGTGAGATTGGAGGAAGTATAAGATTGGAGGAAGTATAAAATAGATAGGGGTTGAAGGAAGGATAAAAGATAAATGGGAGGATGAAGGTAGGATGACGGGAGGATCATGGAAGCATCAAGGGAGGATCAAAATAGGATCAAGGGAGCAATCAAGGGAGGATCAAGGGAGGATCAAGGGAGGATCAAGAGGGGATCAAGGGAGGATCAAGGGAGGATCCAGGGAGGATCCAGGGAAGAAAGGAGGATAAAGTGAGGTTGGGGAGGATGATGGAAGGATATAGGGATGAAGAAAGAAGGTACAGTAGGGTTGGGGGTAAAATTGTAGGTTTAAACAAACTGTTTCCAAGGAAAAATCCTAACTTCAACTCTAACATTCAATGGTACAGGGAGAAAGAAAATGTTTAAAAATGGAATTTTATATTTTTTATGCAAATATTTTAACCAGAAAAGTTAAGAAATGTGATTATTAATTATATTCTCTGAGAAAAGCTACATTTGCAGTTCTTATACAGACAATTTGTTTAAATTAAAAAATTCTACAAAAAAAATTTTCATATACATGTAAATAGTCAATTCAAATTTGTATTTTTTTAATCATCTAAGGAAGCCAAAACCAGATTTATCATAAGTTTTTTTTTAATAAAAAATTGTCCTCCCTAAACCCCTGAAGTAATGATGGTTTAGATCTTGTTCTTATATCTATGAGATGCAGTAAGATGCAGTTAACAGTCTATAAAGTTGACGCAGAGGATGCATTTACTTAACCGAAGGTCAGTCAGTGCATCCCGTCACTGCATTCTGGGGGCGGAAATGCATTTCTTATATCTGGGTCACATTCAATATATTCATTCTTTTCAGACGTTAACACTTTCTTCTCTTGGCTGAGATACTGGATTCTAAAAACAGTTGACGCAGAATTTAGAATCTCTTACTCTTCTGTATCTATTTAACCTGTATCCTTCTATTCCGGGTATATCTGTTTCCTTTATCACAGTATCCTGTATTCATGTATTCTGTGATCCCAAACCCCTGTTTTCCTGTTATATCATTGTGTTAGTGTATTCTGTATTTCTGTTTTCTGTATTCCTGTATCTCTGTATCACTGTGTTCCTGTATTTCTGTATATTTTATTCATCTTTTTAACCTTCATCGCTTTATCTTATATCCCTGTATCATGTATCCCCCTAGCTTTTTTTTGTATCCCTGTAAAATTATCCCCATTAATTTTATCCAGTAATTACTGTATCATTATCCTTGTATCCCTGTATCCCTTTATCTCTTTATCCCTGTATCCTATATTCATGTATCCCTGTATCCCGATATCCCTGTATCCTGGTTAGTAACAGAACTGCTGCATTTACTTCTATTGCAGTAGAGAGAGAGAATCCATGGAAAAGTTGGTTTGAATGTTCTTACATTCTCTCCTAGTAACAGGAGGGTTCGGGGAGGGTTCTAGGTTCTAACAGAGAGGAAACAATCTTCTCCGGGTACAGATTATACTCAAGCAAACCTCCTCAACATCAAATAAATAAATATTTTAGAAAAATTTAAACCAAACATTGTTTTTTTAGAATGCAAGCACACAAACATCAACATAATACATATATATATCTATTTACTTACATGAAATGAACTGTAGGATCCTCCCTACTTTTTACAAAGAGTTTACTATCAGGTTCCAACCTTGTTTATTTGATAATAAAAAGGTTTCTAGTTTTCATATTTCTCTTCGTCAAACTTAAATCTTTTATATTTATTTCTAACTGTGTGCCTGCACAAAGGATTCAATTTATCCCCCAACATTTCATACTTTTACCAGAGTTATATATTTCAACTAAAGTAATCTTAAATTCATTCATTCCAATCCAACCCAGGTTTGGTCCAAACTCTAGTCTTACTCCTTCTCCAGTCAAACTTCTTTTTATTCTAGCTTTAACCCGTATCCTACTCAAACTCCTATCCGTACCCCAACATCTTTTATTCTTTTCTTTTATCCTAATCCAACTCCTATCCATACTCCAACTCCTTACACTACTACAAATCCTATTCCTCCTCCAACTCCTTTCCCTACTCCAACTCCTATCCCGACTCCAACTCCTATCCCTACTCTAACTCCTTTTCCTACTCCAACTCCTATCCCGAATACAAATCCTAATCCTCCTCCAACTCCTTTCCCTACTCCAACTCCAATCCCAAATACAAATCCTATTCCTCCTCCAACTCCTTTTCCTACTCCAACTCCTATCCCGAATACAAATCCTATTCCTACTCCAACTCCTTTTCCTACTCCAACTCCTTTTCCTACTCCAACTCCTATCCCGACTTCAACTCTTATCCTATCTCCAACTCCTATCCCTACTCTAACTCCTTTTCCTACTCCAACTCCTATTCCTGTTTCTACTCATTCTAATTCAACTCCTATCCTTACTCCTAGCCTGATTTCTGAACCTACAAAGTTAACCAAAATTAAACCAACTCAAGGTTTTCGGATGAAACCACAGCTTGGTTTCGCAGCTTTATATGTCCTAATACATGAATGTATATATAAAGGAATTGAGTCTCTGTCCCAAACTCTGATTTTTTAATCCCAATATCTCTGCAACCCGATGTCGTACAACCTAGATATTTCAAACTTAAAATATTTGATCCAACAAGTTTTATAGTTTGAAATAACTAAGGTCTACAATATTGGGTTGGAAAGATATAAGGATTAGACAATCAGATTTGTGGCGAAGACTCAATTCCTTTGTCTAATTTGCTAATGCCTATAGAAATGAATTACCTTGTTTAAATTCGTTTAACAGGGACAGAAAGCTAGATTAAAACAGGACAAATTGTTGAAAAAGAACAAATCCAATCACAACTATGCAAAAAAGGTTCAATTTAGAGAATTACAATCAGAAAAAAAGCTGATCCTTGAGGAGTCGAATTCTGAGTTTTATAAAATCCTCTTATTGTTTAAATTCTTGAACAGAAAAAATGTTTCAAAGATGAAGATCTGATTGTACTTAGTTTGGATTTTAGGTCACTATTTCTAAAGTACACCACGTATTAGACATAAAGACTGTCATTACGGCAAACTGCTATTTTCTAAATCTGAATCCTCAGAGATGAAAATGGTTTGATGTGGATCATGTATTTCATTCAATCACATTAAGCTATGGGATGTACCTGGAGACTGGGAATTTAATAAATGAAATCTTAATTTAACAGGTCTCTACCAAAGAGATTGATTACATTTCAAACTACTGCAACTGTTTCAAGGTTATTGGAGAATAATAAATATGAAGTGCCCGTAGGATTTTGGAAACACGTAAAAAAAAATTTTATTAAAAAATTTTGGAATAAAATATTGGTTCTTGAAAAAAAAGTCTTTTATTCTTTACTTTGAATTAACTTCGTTGTAATGTTGCTTTAAAAGTAGCGAAATAACTGAATATTCTGATAAATGGAAATATATTTAGAATTTGAATAATGATTGATTAAAAGGTAAACTCATAGTTTCAATGAAAAAAGTAAGTTTAATATCTAAATGGGTTTAAACAAACCCACAATAAACGGTACAATTTCAAAAATGTATTTTTCCCTTCCCTGCAATTTCCGCCTTCAAGAAATGAATATTGAATAAAAATTGAAAAATATCAAAAGGAATTGAGTCTTTGCAAATGATCAGGTTCCTAAATCTTTGCAACGTAATGGTGTAAAGCTTTCATATTTCAAACTTAGATTATTTGATATTACATTTTTCATAGTTTGATTTGCAAAGATGTAAGAATCAGAAAATCTGAGTTTGTGGCAAAGCTAAGACTCGAAAAATGAAAAGAATTTGATGGTGATCTCTACTAATCTTACTTCTATCTGTTGCGTCTCTAAGGAGAAAATGGTTAAAAACGATTCATATAATGCAAATTCAGAAAGTTGCAATATTCGACTCATATCGTAAATAATTCAATTTAAATTCTTAACAAATCATTCAAATATTGCAACCTATAATCATCGAATTGAATTTTCGACGCATTCATATATAGTTGTTATTTTATAATATTTTTATTTGTTTTAAACGACGATTTTTTGTCGTCTAGGTGTCTCTCCCACGTGGAATCATAGAGGGAGAGTGGGATTTATGTTGTGTGCAATGCCACGGAAAATTCCAAAACAGAGAGAGGGGGATTGAATTTTGTAGATCCAGAAAAATAATTAAATTAGTATTTATTTAGGGTTAGGTTAGGTTAAGACACTTTCTGGGCCGAGCGCTGCGGCTAGGACAGGCTAGAACAGGCTAGGGGGCAGAGCGCTGCGGCCACGGGTTAGGATAAGTTATGACACTTTCTGGGCCAAGCGTTACGGCTAGGACAGGCCGAGCGCTGCGGCCACATGTCTTACATTTAAGACCCCACCAGCTGCCAGTCTCTACGCAGGCATCCCACAGATATTATTTTTCTGGATCTACAAAAATCAATTCCCCTCTCTGTTTTGGAATTTTCCGGGGCATTGCACACAACATAAATCCCACTCTGCCAATCATAAAAACATCGAGAGCAGAGACACCTGGCGGCCAACTAATCGTCGTTTAAATTACATTATATATAAAACAAACCGTAAGCATATACCCCCTTTCATTTTTCGCGAACACTCCCTTTAATAAAAAATATAAATATTAAGGGGATTTTGGCTTTAGAAGGTTTAGGAGGTGGAAAGAATAGTTAAAAAAGGGTTCGGGATGAGGGACAAGGGACAAGGGGGNTTCTACAATTTTGTAGAATTTGCTTGCATCTCATCTTCTTTCTGCCAAAACTTTGCCAAATTCTAATTTTTATTTGAAAATAAGACAAATATAAAAGAAAATTTCAAATTTGTTTAATCTGAAAGCTGCAAAATTCTGGGAATATTTTGAAAACTACGGAAATATATTATTTCCAAGATGGGAGGATTTATATATATTTTCAAATATCAGTAAATATATGCAATATATTTAAAATACTTGCACCTAGAAATTCAAAATGCTTCACGCCTTTTTGAGACCAATTCACCCTGTTTAATTTCATATGTTGTAACGATTCTAGAGATTTGTTTGAACAAAAAGAGATTTGTTTGAACAAAAAGAGGGTTGGTTTAACAAAAAGAGATTTTTTGAACAAAAAGAGATTTGTTTGAATAAAAAGAGATTTGTTTGAACAAAAAGAAATTTGTTTGAACAAAAAGAAATTTGTATGAACAAAAAGAGATTTGTTTGAACAAAGAGAGATTTAAAGATAAAACTTCAGAAACTACTTTTTAAAATTATCCTAATTACTGCAACGACATTGTGACCTCGTAGCTCCTCTTGTTTTAATTTTACGCACACATATGAGAACAAAAAATATATTTGCTTACACATTTTTTTTCAGCTCAATAGCTCCATGAGAAGTCACCCTCAACTAAGCCTACGGTGTGTTCTGCAGTAAATTGCAGTTCACCTACCGAAGATATAGTAGCGTTTAGTGGAGAGTGAAGTTATGATTGAATCTTAAAGAGAGAATTCGCGAAAAATGAAAGGGGTATATGTTAACGACGAAAAATAAGCGCTTTTATCGCTACTAATCTAACTTCTATCTGTTTCGTGTATAAGGAGAAAATTGTTAAAAACGACTCACACAGAAGAACGTAGCGTCCATACAAATTTGGAAAGTTGCAACATTCCATTCAACTCGCATCGTAAAATAATCAATTTAATTACTACAAAACATTCAGATATTACAAACAATAGTCATCGATTATTTTTCGACGCATTCGTATATGACGCATATAGATAATATTTCATAAAATTTTTTATTTTTTTAATAAATTTTCGCTGGCACTGGATTTTCGAACATTCCTGGAAAATATGCAAATGTCGTCTTCATTATTAAAATCCTCGAAACAGGAATATATGTTCTCAAATGTAACTCTCAGTCCATGAAAAATAACAAAAATATTATATCAACCATATACGATTGCGTCGAAAAGTAATCGATGACAATTGTTTGTAATATCTGAATGATTTGTTTGGAATTGAATTTATTTGTTCACAATCCGAGTTGAATCTTTCTGAATTTGTATGGACACTACGTTCTTCGGTATTAGTAGTTTTTAACAATTTTATCCTTATAGATGCAACAGATACAAGTAAGATTAGTAGCAATCAAAAGCGCTTATGTTTCACCGTATGTCCAACCCGCTTTCATATTTCACGAATACTCCTTTTAAGTTCATTTTACTTTATTTTAACGTGCACTTATCAGTGGAAATTAAAACGTACACTTATCAGTGGAAATTAGAACGTACACTTATCAGTAGAAATTAGAACGTGCACTTATCAGTGGAAATTAGAACGTGCACTTATCAGTAGAAATTAGAACGTACACTTATCAGTGGAAATTAGAACGTGCACTTATCAGTGGAAATTAGAACGTACACTTATCAGTGGAAATTAGAACGTACACTTATCAGTGGAAATTAGAACGTACTTATCAGTGGAAATTAGAACGTACTTATCAGTGGAAATTAAAACATACACTTATCAGTGTAAATTAGAACGTGCACTTATCAGTGGAAATTAGAACGTGCACTTATCAGTGGAAATTAGAACGTACTTATTTATAGAAATTAGAACGTACACTTATCAGTGGAAATTAGAACGTGCACTTTTCAATAGAAATTAGAACGTACACTTATCAGTGGAAATTAGAACTTGCACTTATCGGTGGAAATTAGAACGTACACTTATCAATGGAAATTAGAACGTACACTTATCAGTGGAAATTAGAACTTGCACTTATCAGTGGAAATTATAACGTGCACTTATCAGTGGAAATTAGAAAAAAAATATGTCTTGGAAATGAGAGTTTAGAATAATTTATAGAAATCTGAAAGTAACAAATTGACCAAAATTTTAGATTTCAGAATTCAGTGCCGCCAACTTTTAGTAAATTAAGCTTTCAGCTTTGAAATTGGTTTTCAAGGTGGTTCTTTTCATACCTTTATCTTTTGTGTGACAAAAATAAACATCAAATTATAAGAAATTATCTAATTACAATATTTTGAATATTTAGCGATAAAGAAAATATTGATGTACTGTTCGTATTTTATAAAATAAGTAAATATACCATACAAACCCATCTTTACCCCTTACATTTATTCTTAACCTGTGGCCGAATTTAAAGAATTTGAGCGGCGGTTTAAATTTAAGCCGCGGTTTAAATATAGTTGGTTCCACTTAAAATTGTATCAAATGTTTCAAGATTTAAGCCGGCGCTTAATTTAAACCGGGTTTTGGCGGATTTAAACCGCGGCTCAAATTCTTTAAATTCCATCTCAGGACACTCAGTCCTTTCAAAACTTTCTAAATCTGAATCCGACCATTCATATGTCTCAGCAATTCATTATTTTTGGCCTAATTGTCACCCATTTACAATTTACATTTTATGGAAACCGATCAATTTTGTATCTTTGAATTCGAACACGAAGGGCTTTGAAGAAAATAAGATATTAAGTTGAAATCATGATTTTAAGATATTTGAAAAATTTATAATTATCATGGATTTTGAAATTCGAACAATTTTTGGGTCAAGGCCTAACTATGTTCAATTTAAAATTCAAGATAAATCTTTAAATCAAATATAACCCCCCCCCCCTTCCACAAATGTGAATTTGTCAGTTCCTTCGTATCCTTTTTTCTTATTTTTTTTTCTTTCTTGCTATTTCTTTGATTTTTATTCTTTCTCTCATTCCTCTTTCCCTTGCATTTTAAAATATTGCCTAATAGTTTAAAACTTTTTTAGAATGTTAAAAAATGCATTTTCCTCTCTAATCTTTCTATTATCTCGTTTTTTCGTTTTTCCTTCATAACAGTTTTACTAAGGATTTTTTAACCGTTTTTATTTTAAGTATTAAATCACGAAACCTCTTATGTATTGTAATCTCTAATCTGTATACTTCACGCAACTTCGTCAAATTTAAAGCAGAAATGGTTTGAAACATCACGCAACCTCGAGTACCAGTTCAAGGTGGTTCTAGGCCAAACACAAGATGCTATAACGTAACTTAACCTAACCTAACTTAATAACTTACTAGACGTAAGGTATACACATTTTTTTAAACGCATCCATCGAAAAATAAGTATAAAAAAATGAAAAGGTTGCAAAATTGTTCAATATGTCAATCTTATTTTGACGCTTTAATGATGAAGCACCAATTAGGATGTTTTAGTAATAAGGACGCACACTGAGGACACGCATTAAGGACACACATTGAGGCCACATATGGAGGTCCCATACTGATGACATATATTGAGGACATCCATTGAGGACACACATGGAGGTCAAACATTTGGAGATCACACACTGAAGACATACATTGAGGACACACTGAGGACAGACATTGAGGATACATATTTAGGACACACACTGAGCACAAACACTGAGGACAGACATTGAGGACAGACATTGAGGACAGACATTGAGGACAGACATCGAGGACACACATTGAGGACAGACATTGGGGACACACATTGAGAAGACACACTGAGGACACACATTAAGTACACCCATTAAGGACACACATTGATAACACACATTGATGACACACATGGAGGAAACACATTTAGAACAGAAATTGAGGACACAGATTGAGAACACACACTGAGGAAACACATTTAGAACACAGATTAAGGAAAGTCATTGAGAAAACACACTGAGGACACACATTGGGTACACCCATTGAGGACACACACTGAGAACATACATTGAGGACCCTCATTGAGGACACACATTGAGGACACACATTGAGGACACACATTGCGAAAACACATTGAGAAAACACATTGAGAAAACACATTGAAAAAACACACTGAGGACACACATTGAAGACACACATTCAAAAAACACACTGAGTACACAAATTGAGAAAACACATCGAGAAAACACATCGAGAAAACACACTGAGGACACAATTAAAAACGCACCAATAAGGACCCACACAATACTATATATTGTAGTATCGTATAGGCACAAGGTTATTCAGTCACTAGCAAGTTCGGATAAAGGAGTTAATTTGATGAGAAAAAATATAAGTGGGTGGGATAGTTAAAAATATCTAATGCGATAATAAAAGTAAATTTACATTTATTCAGCAGAATGTTTAAAAGTCGGAATATGAGATAGTTTTTGAGAGAAAAACAGTTTAATTGCCCTCTACATTTGTTTTACAGTGTGTTTAATGTTTCTATGTATAGGGTTGGAGTGAGTTAGGGAGATAGAGGGAGCAGGTTATGTTGTGAATGTGGGAGTGGGATAGAGGGAGCAGGTTATGTTGTGAATATGGGAGTGGGATAGAGGGAGCAGGGTATGTTGTAAATGTGGATAGAGGGAGCAGGTTATGTTGTGAATGTGGGAGTGGGATAGAGGGAGCAGGTTATCTTGTGAATGTGGGAGTGGGATAGAGGGAGCAGGTTATTTTGTGAATGTGGGAGTGGGATAGAGGGAGCAGGTTATTTTGTGAATGTGTGAGTGGGATAGAGGGTGCAGGTTACGTTGTGAATGTGGGAGTGGGATAGAGGGAGCAGGTTATGTTGTGAATATGGGAGTGGGATAGAGGGAGCAGGGTATGTTGTAAATGTGGGAGCGGGATAGAGGGAGCAGGTTACGTTGTGAATGTGGGAACGGGATAGAGGGAGCAGGTTACGTTGTGAATGTGGGAGTGGGATAACTTTGCAAACTTACAACACATCTATTTTTCATTTTCGGAAATTTCCCCAAAAACTTTTTTTAGAGATTATTCACTATACCTACTTGAATAAAATCTCCAATTTGAATCCCAATCTTATCGCTCGAAGATTCTTATAATTGAGCCAAAATGTCCATACTCTCTTTCAAAATTACGTTCATTAAAACCCGGGTTTACAATGAAATTTGCAATTTAGTTCGATACTTTTTACCAAAGAACAAGTTAGTATATCATATTATATATACCATTCGAAATACAAAATAAGTACGAGTTTATATAAATTTAAAACAAATATAACGTAAATTTTTTTATTATTTATATGATCTTTCTGAAAAGTTGATAAAATCCCATTCTGTTTTCATACATTTTGAGTCATAATTTGTAAGAAACGATTGTTCCTAGGAGAATATCTTAAACATACCTACTATTAAATCTATCTACGAAACACTTAAAATGGCCTTTTAGCTCCGTTAGGCCAAAACTATGGATGTTGATAGTTAGATCGTTTTTCCGTTTTTAAACATTTTTTTGGTTTATATCTTTGATCAGAGTAAAAATTTTGCTTTGTGTAATGAAAGAAAACTTGTCTGTCTAGCCTCCAATCTCATGATATGCATCTCATATTCTTGTCTAGCTAGCGTGCAATTTCGGGATATGCATCTCATATTCTTGTCTAGCTAGCATGCAATTTCAGGATATGCATCTCATATTCTTGTCTAGCTAGCATGCAATTTCAGGATATGCATCTCATATTCTTGTCTAGCTAGCATGCAATTTCAGGATATGCTAATTAACTTTTGGATCTATGCGCATTGCGCAGCAGATACATTACTGGAAATTGAAAGAATTCCTGTCTATTTAAGACAAAACAAACCTTACAATGGGCTGAAGGGTACCGTTGTGCAATAAAGTAGTCCTTGTACGGTAATTGGCCCATATAGTGTATATGTGTACCTTAAGTATCCAAAATGCCAAATGTTTTGAATTTACCGTTCAAGTTTTGCCACCCCCAGAAGCTATTAGGGGNTTTGCCCCCCCCCCCACATTTATTTCCGTATACGCCCTTGTTCGCAATTGAAATATAAGATTAGTCTAGTAATCGTTAAAATAGTTTGATATTTGATATATATTTTATTTTTAGGTTTGTTCGGAACTGTTTACAAGATTGTTTGCCACATATGAGTACGCTTAGAGAGTGCAAAAGTTGCTGGATCCCCTGGTTTCTCAAATCAAGTATTTTCATGCTTGAATCAAAAATTGTATGACAATTAATGATTAAAAGTCTTTTAAAGCAGCCAATTTTTAGTAAGATATTCCAATATTAGTTTGACTTATTAGTGTTTAAGTTTTCCTTAAAAAGTGTAATTGAAAGTAAAGAAAGGTTATCTATTTTTTAGTTATATAAATTACCGAGATCCATGTTTAAATGAAAATAAATATTTTCAGAAATCACCCCCGAGTACTGTAATATACAGATTGACCTTTGGAAGTGAAGTACATGGCCTGTACAATTAGTAAAGGATTAGCGTACATCATCACTCTATATACTATAACCTCGTTGGATTTGGTACATGGATGTTAAACTTGGTTTATGCTTCATTCATGTTTTTTCTTAATACACTGATATCTAGACATGTCTGAAAGTTAGTCATCAACTTTTTTAGACTTTTTCTATTTTAAAGTCTCACAACGTCTTGACCTTTCGTTTTACCTTACCAACTCTCTTGTACTTTTTTGTAGCTCTAGACAAGAGCATTTAAAAATTTCAAAGTGCTTGTTCCTAGCTTAAGTTTAAAAGAACTAATTGGCAAAATACTGTTTGATTTTTGTGTGAGAGCTTGATCATCTATTCTTAGTTTGCAGTGAATATAAACTTTAAAATTACTTGATGTACTTGCAGTGTAATCAGATACATCACAAGGAAATATAAATCCTTGTTGTTTACTCTCGATCAATATTTTCATTAAGAATACTTACTATTGATGCAGAATAACCATACTTGTAACACAGATATCTCAAGCCTTCATATTTATTCTGAATATGTAATTAAGTACTGTTCTTGTTGTTAATTCTTTATGTTTTATTTTAAATTTTTATTTATTTTTTGTTTATTCTTTTTATTCTTATTACAAACCTTGAAATTACTTAATGAAGTTACAGTGTACTCAATACTCACATACGTCAAAAGGAAATATCACTCCTTCATATTTACTCTCAATATGTTCCTTGAAAATCCTTACTGTAGTTGCAAAATAACCGCACTTCTCATTTATTATGAATTCATTCGTTCATGAATTTATCAGCTCTTTACTTCTATTTCTAATATTTTTATACAAAAATTGTTTCTTATCCTAGTCAGCTCTTTTTCAACCCAACTTCACCATTTTCTTCTTCTTTTCCCCTTTCCCTCCATTTTCTCTACTTTCCCTTTCTTCTTTTCTTCTCTCCTTCTTCCTTTTCCTGTCCGCTATTCTGGATTTTGCTCTAAAATAAAGTGATATCAAATATAAGAGAAATTGCACTGTCGAACCAGCATCTTATCTATATATAAATTTGGCTTGTCTGTTTGTATCCAATAAACGTCAAAACGGCTGAACCGATTGGGCCCAAATTTTTTGTGAGACATCACGTGACCACAGGGAAGGTTTATGAATGATACAAATTTAAAAAAAATGTTTTTAAAAGTTTTTAATTTTGTAAAAATATTTAAATTCTTGAAATCCGCGATTTTTTTGTTTTTAAATGTAAACAAAAAGAACATGTTCACAATTTAAATAGAAGATGGGCGCGAAGCGCCCTAAAAGCCTAATTCTGATAAATTCTCTTTAAACAAACCAATAATTTGAATCATGCTTTGCTAAAAATATCCCAACAGAGAAGGAAAACTAATTATATTAGAGGATAGGGTTAGAAAAGGTCTTTGATTTTTCAGGCAAATGCTAATTCTTTTACATTCAAGTAATGTAACAGAAGTTAAAGATACTTCTAAAAAGTTTTGGGCTTTGTGGGGAAATTATTATTTTCAAAAGAGGCAAGAAATGATTTTCATGAAAATATATACCCCTGAATACAATGCAATGTTACCTGTAGAACACATAGGAAATATCTAACCTAGCAGCCCGTCTTGAGGCAGCGTTTACTCCACCAAAAGTTGCAAGTAGTAGATTGTTAAATGTTGGACATACTTCTCTGAACCTCTGAGATTTTAAACAATAAAATCTAAATAAGCATTTTAATCCCTCATAATCCTCCACTGTAATGTTCCCAGCTTGAAGCCATTTTTTTAATAATTGAAGTTTTAGTTTCTTAACGTTTTCAGGTGACCATTAATTTTTGAGTTACAGGGTCCTTTCAAGTCATATAGACGAACACTTTTATTTCAATTTGAAAGTCTGCTTTATCTATTGAAAAAAGAGACGATAAAGTGATTAGTTCTCCTAATTTATTGTAATAAATACAAAGTAGTTCCTCACCTCTGCTGTTAAATCAACATAAGATTCATATGTTCCAATGAACAAAAAGAATTCTCTAGGAGAATTGTAATGCATCATTGCTTCCTTCAGAACTTCGAGCTCATTTGGAAACTAGATTATAGTACTTTTTACAATGCAAAAGTCAGGAATCAATTATTATCATCACATTTTAAAAGATAAAAGATTTGGGCATTAGTTTAAAGAGGTTCGATACTAAATTGGGCCAAACAATCAGACAGAAGATGACAATTTAAGTCCCAAGACTTCTAGAATATCAATTTACAGTATTAATTAACTAGACACTCTTAGTTTACAAACTGGAACTTTCAATTTATATGAAAGGTATTTAAGGTTATTTAAGGTTTTTCAATAATTAAATAAGTACTTTTTACTTTGCCTCAAATCAGTATCAATAAAATAAAAACTAATTTTAAACAATTTAAAAAAATGAGCATTATTCCCAAATTAACAAATATATAAATTGCATTATAATAAAGAAAATGTTAAATCTGTGAAAAAAAATAAGTTTATAACCTGGCTAATCATCATTTCTAAATTAACTAAAGTCTCCTCTCCTTTTACCATTCCTTGATGCACTCTGCAGGTGTTGGAAGCTATAATAAAATTTTAAATATTAAATCAAAACCAAGAGGAGCAATTTCAGCAGTACAATTGTTTAAAAAATCTGAGCTTTGGTTTTGGAATCTTATAAACATTTTGGAAATGGATACTAATAAACCGATTCAAAACTTGATGAGGCTTTAAATAAATCCTGAGCTGAAAACTTAAGAATGGTGGATATCGAGATCAATGCTTAATCTTCTCTTTTTCTTAATCTCCAGATAAAATAATACTGGTTCTTCTCTTGTTTTTAATCTCCAGATCAATTTACCGATCGGGATTAAGGATATCCTATTCTAAAGTTTTCAACTCTGTTTTTATTTCTCATTTTATTGGCGAATACGGAGGTTGGTTTTAGGACAATGCCCCCTCACTATACTCATTAGCGGTGGTAAGAAGCCCCCAACCCTTTATTAGAAATCATTTAATACTTTGACAGAATCCTTGGATTTAAAAAAAAACTACCTGGTGCTTCACATTCCGGATCCTTGAGTTTAGAAAATTTTTTGTCGATGTAATTTTTCAATTCCTGTTTTAGCTCCTTCATATCTTTTCTAAGCTCCTTGTGTAGTTTAAACATAAATGTTTTCATGATTTCATCTCTATCCTCTATCTTCTCCTTCTCCTCCTGATAAGTCTTGAATCATTTTTTAAACGTTGGCGGGGATAAAAAAATCTTTATTGAACGATAAATACTATAAAAAATTCCAACTATACCGCACATCTGGGGAAGAGAGGGGGTAAATGTTTATGGTGAAAAAAATAATCCAAAGGTATTAAGTCATTGCCATAAACTCAAAATTTACAACCCCTACATCTTTTAAACCTGATTTGATATTTTGATATTTCAAACTTTTGTTATTAGATCTAAAAGTATTAATATTATGAAATATCTTAAGTCTACTACATTGGTATTCAAAGATTTAGGGATTAAAATATTAGAGGTTGTTGCAAAGACTAAATTCCTTTTATTCAAACTTTGAATTCTCCAATTCTTTTTTTATAGTTTATATATATATTTTTATCTTTTTTCATTCACCTTCTCTGGCTCCAACGGGTTTAGAATTTCAAACTCTAAAATTCATTCAACTTATCTTTGACGGGAAGAAATGAACCAAATCAATTTTAAGAATCTATAATTCAATTTTTTAAATTAAAAATTGTGTTAACAAACAGAGAAGAAAATAAGTTTCCTTTATCACAAAGCTGATGAGGTTCATCTACTTCTAAAATATCTGAAAATAAATAAGTCTTCGTCATACTTTAATAGATGAATGGATCGCCGCAGAATTTCTTCTGGAAAGATTTACTTCCAATCCTTGTAATGTATTTCATCCCATTGAAATATTTTAAATTCACGAGTGATGACATTAAAAACAATTTTCTCTGGAAGAATAAGCTTTGGTCTTTCAAAAATACTATTTTATTTCCTTAAATAGGAGAACTGTTTTATTAATTTGAAGGTATTTAAAGATTACCATTAATCTCAATATTTTCAGTGTTGTCTCCTCCGTGTACATAAACAGTACATGTATCCTCTATAGTAAAAGGAGAGGATACCTCCTCTTTGATGCAAACATTTTCCTCCTCTATTCTAACCTCTTCCTCCAATATTTCTTTCTTCATATTTCCAGCCATGCTCTCTGAAATAATATCAGTAATCAAAAGTTTAAAACATGTAGGTTTTAATGACAACATTAATGAAGAGGTATTTATAAAATCCAACATCCACAAGGAACCATCTTAGAACCTTTATAATTTACCATTTCCATATTAAAATTATATAAACACTAAGCTTTTAAGGTGTTTCGTCCCCATCTTCTATTATAACTTTTAAGTACATGGCTCTATCTGTACGCATCTTTTCTGTGTACAATATAAAACAATAGCACACAAATAAAAAGTTCGAGGGTTTCATAGCATTTTGTTTCGCATTTAAAAAAAAAAAAAAAAAAAACTTTGGGAAATTTTTTTTTGAACTTTGAGCATCCATAAACCTTCCCTGAGGTCATGTGAGGTCCCACACAAAATTTGGGCCTGATCGCTACAGCAGTTTGGACGTTTGTTGGATACAAACATTTTCTCTTTGTATATTTACATTGTAAACCGATGTAAAAAAAAAGTTTGTTGATTTTATAAGAATATTTATTGGATTTCAAAATTTAATAATAATCAAATTTCATAGGAGGCTAACTTTTGAAATTTTGATCATCCATAACCCTTCCCTGGGGCCATGTGAGGTCCCACACCAAATTTGTGACCGATTGGTTGGATACAAACAAACAGAGAGACAGACAAACACAGTATAAATAACATATATTGATTCTAGGCACACAAAATTTGGACCCGATCGGTTCAGCCATTTTGACGTTTATTGGATACAAACAAACAAGACAAACAATGTATATTGTATATACTAGGCTTTCAGGGCGCTTAGCTGCCATCTTCTATTTCAATTGACCGAACATTTCTCTTTGTATATGTACATGGTAAAACAATAAAATTCGCGGATTAAAGTCACATTTCTTACTAGGATATCACAATTCTTCATGTATATTCTTAATATGTCTTTTTAAATTATTTGCGTCCGTTGCAGCATATTCGCATTTATCACACGGATATCTTACTCCTTCATGTTTATTCTTGATATGTCTTCTTAAATTACTTGAGTCCGATGCAGTGTACTCACATTTATCACAAGGATATCTTATGCCTTCATGTTTATTCTCAATATGTCTTTTAAGATGTATTGGTCTAGTTGAGGCGAATTCACATCTATCACAAGAATATCTCACTCCTTCATGTTTACTTTCGATATGTGTTCTGAGATCATATACTGTTGTTGCAGCATACTCACATTTATCACAAAGATATCTCACTCGTTCATGTTTGATCTTTTTATGTTTGTTGACATTACCCACTTTGGTTGCTGTGTACTCACATTGATCACAGGAATAACTTAATTCCTTAACTTTCTTATGTTTCTGAGAGAAATGTCTTTTTAAATCTCTTTTAATAGATGTGGCGAACTCACATTTATCACAAGAATATTTCCTTTCTCCTAATTTCCTCTTTATGTTTCTCCCTGCCAATCTTAGAGAATTGTCTTCATCTAAATAAATGAAACAAGTAAAAACAGATTTGATTAAAATTATGAATCTAAGTCTGATTTATGGAAGTCTATCAACTGAATTCTACGGAATAATGGTTAACTTTTTGTTTTTAACATCTTTATATTTAAATACAGACTGTCCTACGAAACTTGAAAGTAGAAAGACGGCATTCATTCGTAAACCAAATGTTAGACACAAAATTTTAGATTCAAGTCACAAAATTTCCCTAGTCATGGCACTTTTAACTTTTTATTGAAAGAAATCAACTAGTTAAACATTTGCAAAGATGAAAAATTAATATTAATGATTGCTTTGGATATTTGAGTTGTTGGTCTTACCTTTAGTTTCAATAATTTCCACCTTTACATCTTCCTCCTTTATATAAACAGTACATGTATCCTCTACAGTAGAGGATGAACGGGTATCTTCTGGAACCTCTTCTTTAATCTTAATGTTTTTCATTTCCATTTCCTCCTTTATGATTCCAGCCATTCTTTCTGAAATTGTCATTATAGTGTTTACAAAATAGAGCTTTTTAATAATCTAAATGTACGGCTAACGTGCAAGATATTAGAATTTTTTACATCTTAAATTTTTACAAAAAATAGTATTAAAATCAACTTACGTAATCCGCGAATCTTGGAAAGTAAAAACCGCACATCAGATAAAAAACATGACAAATGGAAAGCCTCAGTTAAAAAGTGAATATACGTCAATAGTAGACATTTAATTAAAGATGAACAAGAGGAAGAACATTAGTTCAAAAACGATGATAACGAATTAAAGGAAGTGCACCTATTACTTATTTTAACCCCCTGAGGCTGGAGAAAACATTAAAAAAAAGTCATTAATAAGAACACACTACTCCTACATGAAGAAGAGAAAGTACGACTGGATGCTGCAGTCCTTTCCCAGGATCACTATGAACATCAAGTAAGGCCCCAATAATTGTAGAGCGGGTAAGTGCTTTCATATCAAATATTAAAATTAATTATAATTTAAAAAAAAAACAGAATCCCAGTTAACAGTAAAAAATGGGAAAAAAGGGGAAAGATTTAAACGTATAACACATAATAATGATATGATAGCGAAAGGAATAAAATTATTGAATACATTGTACTGATTATACAAGGTTCTTCTGAGAATTAGGCAGTGAAGAATGGTAATTTTGCAACGTTTTACGCCTCTTAATGATTCACAAGTCGATGAAATGAAATAGTATCTTTAATGTCTTTTCATAAGGTGTTTAACTTGTTTAAGCTTACTCTCAAAATAGATTTTAAATCACGTTCACGAGTTGCAGCGTGGTCATATTTATTTCAGGGAAATAACAGTCCTTTATGATTACTTGAATTATGTTGTTTAAGATAGCTTAGGCAAGTTGCTACGTACTCACATTTATTACACGGATATTTCACTTGTGTTTAATCTCTTTATGTCTTTTAAGATCATTTAGCTTTAGTTGCAGCGTAACCACAATTATCACAAGGATATCTCACTCCTTCGTGTTAATTCTTTATACTATTATTGAGAGTAATAATTGATGTTTCTGCGTACTCACATTTAACGCAAGGATATCTCACTCCTTCATGTTTATTTTTAATATGTTCTCTGAGACGACTTGAAGTGGTCGTAAAATACTCGCATTTATCACAAGGATATCTCACTCCTTCGTGTGTTTTCTTGATGTGTTCTCTAAAATGACTTCGGCTGGCTGCAGAGAACTCACATTTATCACAAAAATATCTCCTACCTTCGTGTTTAATCTCAATATGTTCTCGGAGATGACTTCGTCTGGTTGCAAAATACTCACATTTATCACAAGGATATCTCACTCCGTCGTGTTTATTTTTGATGTGTTCTCTGAGATGATTTCGACTGGTTGTAGAAAAATTACATTTATCACATGGATTTCTTACTCCTTCATGTTTACTCTTAATATGATCTCTGAGATGATTCGGCCTAGTTGCAGAATACTCACATTTATCACATGGATATTCACTTCTTCTAGTTTCCTCTTCTTGGTTATCTTTGATCCAACCAGCAGAGGATCCTCTTCATTGAGAACTATTTCATCTAAAATACACATTTTATTTATTAGTATATGTATACTTGATAATATAAGAGAGCAGAAGAAATCATGTTTAAGCATTACATTATAAAAACATGAAATGTATCCTCTACAGTAGATCCAGTAGAGGATGGAAAGATTTCTTCCTGAATCTCTTCTTTAATCTAAATATTCTCCATCTTTATTTCCTCCTGAAAGTTTCCGGCCATTCTCTCAGCAAGAAGAAATAATTAAATTGTTTAACAATAATATTAATAATTAGTATTTACTTCATTTTTGTTTCCTTGTCTCAATATTTCCGGCCATTCTCTCTGAAATGATTAAAAAATATTCACACAAAAAAATCATTCACTGAAGCATGGTTCAGAAGAATAAAATAATAAAATAAAGTGATAAGTTTAGAAATCCCAGAGAAATATAACCTTGGAGATCAGAAAGTAAAAAAAAAATAGTTTTCTGATAAAGTAGATTCACCTATATTGTTCAGGTGGGCCTGCCGTACCAAATATCATAGTTTTAATTTTCCAACATAAAGTTTGTTTTGGAAAATGTGAAATTTTATATGAATATTTTAAGTACATAAGAAAATCCGCGAAAGTATGCAATTTTAGACATGCTCTTTGAATTTTCCTAAATACTATTCATAAATCATCAGATATTTTCCGTTAAGACCCATGAGTTGTTTATATTGTAAATGAAGCATATAATTTAATATAAGACCGTGTCAAAAGATGCTATCCTGTTTGAACTAGTGTTCATTTGAACTATTGTTCGGTTGAACTACTGCACGTGGTACCACGAGAGTAGTTAAAAAAACAATAGTTCTAACGAGTTTGTTTCATGCTCATTTGAACTATAATTTTGTTCATTTGAACTATTAACAAATGACCCATAAAAATTATTTAAAATTGAACATCAAAATAGTTCAATTGAACAAAAAATTTGTTCAACTGAACAAAAAATTTATTCAAATAAAAAAATTCAAATAAGCATGAAATATAGTTTTAGTAAAGGAACTACACAATTTTAGTATATTTTTGGTTCATTTGAACATTTTTATGTTTGCATTTGGACTCATAGCCGCAGCGCTCGGCCCCCTAGCCTGACTTAGAAGCAGCACTCTGTCCAGAAATTGTCTTATCCTAACCTAATCCCACATATCAGCTATCACTTGCCTGTCCTAGCTGCAGCGCTCGGTCCACTAGTCTGTCCTTGCTGCAGCCCTCCGCCCCTAGTCTATCATTTTTGCAGCGCTTGGCCCCCTAGCCTGTCCTAGCTGCAGCGCGAGGCCTCTTAACCTTTCCTAACCGCAGCACGTGTTCCAGAAATTGTTTTAACCTAACCTAACCAGACATATCGGCTATCACTTTGTCAATTTCATAAATGTGGCCGCATGTGATCGGCCCAGAAAATGTATTAACCTAACCTAACCCACATTTGAACTATTCTTTTGTTTTTCCCCAATTTCATTTGAACTATTTTTTGTTCATTTTAACTTTTTATGTTCCTTTTAACTTTTTATGTTCCTTTTAACTATTTTTTTGTTCATTTTCACTATATCTGTGTACTATTTTGAACTATTATTTGTTCATATGAGCTATTTAATTTGAAATATTTTTATGTTCATCGAACTACAGTCATAACAGAAAGACCCGGAATTAATTCACAGTTAATCAGACGTAAATATTTCTGGTAATTCAAAAGCATGATACAGACAGACCACATTTTGGAATTGGCGGGACAGGGCTATTTTGTGATCATCGTTTCATCAAGCGCAATTGTAAAATTCGATTGTACAGTCAGTCGTCTGATTAATTATAAATTAATTCCATGTCTTTCTTTCTGGTTACCACTGTATTTCATTTGAACTATTTTTTTTTGTTGTTTTGAACTATTTTTTATGTTCAATGAACTATTTCATTTGGACTATTTTTACGGTTATTTGAACTAATTTTTATGTTCATTTGATCTATTTTTGTAAATTCATTTGAAAAATTTCTTTGTTTGTATAATATCTTTTATTGTTTGACCTAAAAATTGATCATGAAATCCCAAAATTTTAAACAGGATATATGTCAGTAGTTGAAATAAACAATAGTTCAAACGAACAATAGTTCAAACGACCAATAGTTCAAACGACCAATTTTCAAACGACTAATAGTTCAAACGAACAAAAATTCAAACGATAAATAGTTCAAACGACCAATGTTCAAACGACTAATAGTTCAAACGAACAATAATTCAAACGACAAATAGTTCAGGACTAATAGTTCAAAAGGCGGTAGTTCAAACGAACAATAGTTCAAACAGGTATCCACCGTGTGAAAAGCCAGAAACTAAAGACCATAATATTAGTCACAGGATATGTCTTAAAAATGTGGATTGGTTATTGCATTATTTCATATCTATCAGAGGGATACTTGGTTCCTCAAACTTAGTGTTTAATCTCAATATGTTTCTTAAGATGAGATAATGTCGCTGATGTAAACTCACATTTATCACATAAGAACTTTACTCCTTTATGTTTTCTATCACAATGCCTTTTAAGGTTTTTAGCTATAGTTGCTGTGTATTCGCATTCATGACAGGAGTATCTTCCTACTTCGTGTTTATACTTTGTATGTTGTTTAAGATCACTTGCTGTAGTTGCAGCATATTCACATTTATTACAAGGATGCCTCAGTCCTTCATGAATAAAACCAATATGTTGTCTGAGGTGTTTTTCTGTACCTGCAGTGTACTCACATTCATCACAAGAATATCTCACTCTTTGATCATGTTTATTCTCAATATGTGTTTTAAGATGCCAAGATGTAGTGGCCACGTACTCACATTTTTCGCAAGGATATCTCACCCCTTTATGCTTAGTCTCAATGTGATATCTGAGGCTTCTTGCAGTAAGTGTAGTGTACTCACATTTATCACAAGAGTATCCCGATATTTCTTTTTTCATAATCTTGATTCTCTTTGAGTCAGATTTAAAATGAATTATATTTCTGTGATTCTTTAAGTTAATCAATGAATCCGCTTCCACCTTGCACAAATCACATGGAAATACTTGATTTTCATCCTGCTTACTTGCAATGTGTTTCATCAAGTTTGAACGGTTGGTAGTAGAATATTCACATTCATCACAGGAGTATTGAGGTTCAGATGAGGAAGGATAATCATTGCTTGCAGATTTTTTTGCTAAAAGTAAAAGATGTATAATTTATTTATTTATTCTTCCACGGCGTTTAATTCTTCATATACAGAGATACAGGGTATCCCACGAAACATGACAGTTGGTGAAGAGTTTTGAATGTCTTCTTCCATGTACTGTATTACATATTAAAGACTTTTCGCAGTTTATTTTGTTAAAAAATTCTTTTACTCATATATGTTTCACTTTAAAATCAAATTTACTATTTCATGAATGATATAATATTTTTTATTAATCTCTTTGGTATCAAACAACTTAACAGATTATGGAAGAAGACATTTAAAACTATTTACCAACTGTCATGTTTCGTGTGACACCCTGTAATGTACCTTGACCCTATCAGGCAGGCGTCGTTCCTAACTTGGCGGAGGGGGGGATAGATAAAACTCCTAAGAATACGCGATACCGGATAATATTTCTTTAATTCTCTCTCTCTATGACAGCTTGCCATGACAGCTTGTTTCTATAGATAGTACGGGTTAAGGATGGTTATTATG
>NW_019397295.1:0-12862 GCF_000591075.1 Eurytemora carolleeae
ATCTAACTTTCTAATCCCAATATCTGTGCAACCTGATTTCGTTAACCAAAATATGAACTCTGTCAGATCAAATAGACAAAGTTTTAAATATCAATCGTTTTCACATCAGGTTTAGAAGATAAAGAAATTTGTATACTATATTAAGTTTTAAATGATTGTTCACTGTTTTTCAAAAATATGTTATTTTATATTTTGTAGACTTCTGGCTAGTAGGAAAGAGCTGGAAGAACCATTTGAAAAAACACAAATAGGATCCAGTGCCATGGCATACAAACGAAACCCTATGCGAAGGTAAAAAAAAACTTAACTAAAAATGGGATAAGAAAGGTTAGGCAAGGAGTGGATATCTTCGACAAAAGAATTCTTGATTCTTTAAGTTCATCTCGGATACAGTGCTTCAGAATACGGCCTCGTCTACAGCAATCTTTTCCTCAAGGCCTGCAGAGTATATACACCGGTATCATAGTGCATGGTGCACAACCTATCATGATTCTATTTTCTATGTATTCATTTTTCTTGTTTCTGGCAAGAGGGAGGGGGAAGAGAAGCATAAAGAAACCCCTCCTTCTCTGCACTATTATGTTCTTGTTTTCCAAGTAGGGTGTACTGCCATGTTTTATTCAACACATGGGTTCTGTTCAGTTGCAAGATACTGGAGAGAGTTGTATAAGAACCTGACTGTTCTGAGCTCTCTTGATGCTTACACATGGAACCAGATTCAATCGAAAGAATTAGCATCTTTCCAACGAGTTTGGATATTTAATAAGAGCTAACCAGGCTTGTTATTATGGAGTATATTAAAACTGTCAGTAGCAAAATCTGGATCCAGCTAGGTAAAAAACTCAAGGTTAATACCGTGTTAAGGAATGAATGCAGGCCTTTAATGTTACTTTTATTGATAACTTTTAAAAAGGTTTTTTGTCATCATTACAATTTCAGGAGAACAAATAGTAATTTTTTTTTTAATATTCATAAAATTGATTCTTTTAATATTTGCTTATCTTACCAATAGTCATTAGTCAAGCTTGGTCTCCAAACTATGTTAAGTTGGTCAAAACATTATTTTTAAAACACTAAATTAACCTGATGGAGGTTTACCTTATTCCCATGGAATGATGATTGATTGATTGATTGATTGACTATTTAGTGAACGTGTTTGTTCTCTGGCTCGCCATTTGATATCATTAATTCAGTCTCCTCTCAACACTGCAGCTACTCAATGGATGGAAAGGTTGGTGTATATTTCATACTTCACCGTTATCCTAGTTTGCCACATAATACATGATATTTGCCTGCTTTTAACAGTTTGCGACACAGCCCTTTGGTTCAATACCCAATACAAATAAATTGGCTCTACCAACAATGCTTTCGGTTAAAAACTTTTGTGTTGTTATTTTGAATACTTGAATCAAGCAGTTATATGGATAAGATTATTTCCCTTTACATATCCCGGGCCATGGTGATGGTACTCTAATGGGATCACAGATAACTAAGATTGATGAATCACACAAATTTACCTTATATTAAAAGTTGTCACAGTGTATATCTCGATATCAAGCGTTGTAGATTACAAAAGATATGGTCTTTTTTTAAAGATGTATTTAATATGTATTATTTATTTATTCTGAAAAAATACAAGGCAGGAAAATTTCGATTTTTAGAATATTATTGTTTAGAACACTTGATGATTCTGCAAACCGGAGAATCACCATTGCTGAAGCATTCCTCACAGCTGATGCCATTTTACAAACCTTACAGAATATTACTGAAGGTAGCTATTTTGTTTTTAATTTAAATCAACCCGTTTTATGGCGCTAGCATCGATTTACTTGAGGCATGGTGGTCTACCCCAAAGTAATCGAGAGATATATCGCTCAAGAGCTTCCCTTCATGGCAACAGAGAATTTTATCATGGCCATGGTCAAGGCAGGAGGAGACAGGTGACATTTTGAATAAAATTTACTACGTCATCTCAAGTGATATCCCATTTAAAGAGAATATCTTCCTCCGTCTAGTGTTCAGTTGTGAGAGTTTCTTTATTTTTATATGTTGCATAAATCCGCATTCTGATTGTCACTTCTATAGATAAATGCATTTGGAAATGAGAAAAACAAAGATATCTTGGCTTAGAGGAAGGTTTCAAAGAGTAGCGTTGTAAATTAGGCATACTCTTCTTTAAATGCAGGGTCAAATTAAATTTTGTCTACAGTCTCTTTAAGATTGATGAATATATGTTTAATTTGTTTAAATCCCTCCAGGCAGGATTGCCATGAGCAGATCAGGGTTCTATCTCAGCAAGCTGGAGATGTTGTGAAGAAGGAAGGAGGGGATAATGATCTCATTCAAAGGAAAAACTAATTTCGCAATCTTTCTAATTTTCCATTTTTATCAGATTGAATGTATTTGTATGAATTAGATTAGCAAAAAAGCTTCTCTTTAAATTGAGTATAAAAAGAATTATTTCAAATTAAATTTAAAAGAAAATTATTTGTGTACGCAGAATTAAGGATTGTGCTTATTTTGCACCAATTCATGCTGAGCTGGAGACCCTTATGGACCCAACTACCTTTGTAGGCAGAGCACCAGAACAGGTTGATTGATCGATTGATTGGTTGATTAGTTGATTGGCATATTATATTTGGTTTAATTAGATGTTGCTTGTTTTTTTTAGTTGTATGAACATTGGACTGAAAGGATAAATGCAAAAGCAAAAAATTGTGTTGAGTCCAGTATATTAAGGTTTTTTTTAAGTTTTTAAGAAGAACTCCATTTTGATGGATTGTTAAATTTTCTAAGAATCTCGACTTGATGATGTAAAAAAATAATGATTTTTATGATTTTAATTGGATGTTTGATTGATTGATTGATTGAGTATAAATGATTTGATTTTGAAGGTCCGGGAATTCCTGGATAGCGAAGTGTATCCTGTCCTGGCGAAATATCCCGGACAACTGGAGGGTTCCGTCTCTCTGGCTGTTTAAATACTGATTGGAAATCTGCACCAACGTCTTTAAGAAACTGAAGATATTATGTTAAGCTACCCTTTATTTTTAAAAGCACTTGTCCGATTCGCGATGGTACCCTTGAAGATGTGATTTATGCATCAAGATATAGTAGAAAATTGTCAGAATTCAACCCGAAAAACGATGATATCTTCCTTACTATTGTTGATGGGAAGGTTTAAAGAATACCGTTATGAATCGAACATGTCAATCTTGTAAATTGTGGGTTACTTAAAGGGACTGTTAAGGAAAAATATAATGGGGTATAGGCTGAAAGCTTTTCACTTCAGCTCTTGATCGCGACCCATGAAAGTTCTATCTGATGTTCCTGTCGCGAGAAATTGATAAAAAACTGTGTCAAATTTATAAAAAAGATATAATATATCTACAATTTTGTATAGAAATGGTAAGTTTACACAGATCATATTCAGCAAATACGCATCCAATCTGAAAACGAAGATATCCCAGAGAAACATATTTGTAACTTAGGTTTTCTCCAATTATTATTTTATAATTTTTATTTTTATTTTTAATAGATATAATTGATAATATTATGTAGAAGTCCGTATCAAAACTCCCACCAATGGAAGTGCAGTATACTAGTCCCGTCATACAGACAGATACACGTGACCAGTAAATTGCACTCTCATTGGTGAGAGTTCTGCTGGATATAAATGAATTTTTGTATAAATTTGAAATAGTTTTTCTATCAATTTCTTGAGACAGGAACATTAAATATAACATTCATGGGTCGCGATCAAGAGCTAAAGTGATTAGCTTTCAGCCTATACCCCTTTTTATTTCCCTTTACAGTCCTTTAAAATTATAATTTCGTTCACAGTCCTTAAAAGTCTGCGCCAAGATTTTAACTCTGGGAAAATGCCATTTTGAGTAGTAGTCAATTAGAAATAGTAGTTTTAGAAGATTATTTTACCCAAGATCTGATTCGGTGATATTTCTAGCAATCCTAACCATCCTGGAGTATTGATATTGAGCAATCCAGTGTTTTTTTTATTCTTTTAGAATCCTTAATCATTTGTATGTAGAGTGCACTGAAACTGGTGAATTCTTTGCTTAATTATATGAAGAGCTTATTTTTAATAAATGTATTCCCATGAAGTCTTATTGTTGTATAAGAGATGATTTTGTATTGTATAAATTAATCTGAATCAATTCAAGTTTTCAGATGAATAGTAAAAATGTTGCTTTGTTTAAAGCACCCTCAGAGGACTGTCAGGAAGAGAATGTCACTGGTTTAAACGATAAACAACTTCCTTGCAGAATGATGCAATAAGAATGAAATCTTGTATTTGTACTTCCCAAACTCTTTAAACACGTTCATCTCTGATTTCCTCAAATCTCTATATTTTTGCAACTCTTTGATATTTTAATCTATAAATCCTGTAAGATCAATTAATTTCTAGGTTTAAAATATAAGAATAGAAAGACTTTGAAAACAAACAGTAAACAGGTTTACTGATATATAGTATTTGTTTGTATGCGTGTGCCCACATCCCTTAATTAAAAATAAATTACTTTTTTAGGTTAATAAAAATAGGTTTTAAATATCAAAGGTTTACACCATCTGGTCGCAAAGATATATGGATTAGAATATTTGAGACTTAATTCTTACACATATTTTTGTAATAAAGAATTCAACCGAGTTTATCTTTTTGCTCAAAAGATGTCTGCTTTTTTATATCATATGAACAATTATGAATCATAAAATAGCGAAATCGCGAAGAAAATCGGGTTCTCTGTCAGAAACATGTTAATTTGAAACAAATATTCATTCTTGCCATTAAGAAGATGTGTCGAGTTGTTTTTTTAAAAATTGTGAAAATATATTTCTACCCAAATTGGTGATCAATCCCTTTTAAAATTGACATTATTCCCCTTGTTTTGTAGGACAGGTATGTGAAAGTTCTTGAAGAAGATGGGTTTAATGTTATTCTAGTTCCTGTTATACAGTTTAAATTTGTTAACCAACAGGTAGAAATGGTTTAATGTTACTCTAGTTCCTGTTATACAGTTTAAATTTGTTAACCAACAGGTAGAAATGGTTTAATGTTACTCTAGTTCCTGTTATTCAGTTTAAATTTGTTAACCAACAGGTAGGATGGGTTTAATGTTACTCTAGTTCCTGTTATTCATTTTAAATTTGTTAACCAACAGGTAGGATGGGTTTAATGTTACTCTAGTTCCTGTTATTCAGTTTAAATTTGTTAACCAACAGGTAGAAATGGTTTAATGTTACTCTAGTTCCTGTTATTCAGTTTAAATTTGTTAACCAACAGGTAGGAAGGGTTTAATGTTACTCTAGTTCCTGTTATTCAGTTTAAATTTGTTAACCAACAGGTAGGAACGGTTTAATGTTACTCTAGTTCCATGTAGGAAATAATCAGTGAAAAATGAGGAGTTTGTTTTAACATTGAAAGTTGCGGCAAGAAACAAGTTGTTTTGAGTTTCATCTTTAAATTTGAATTAATATGAGTTGAGTAGTTGTTGCAACAGTTACCGAGTATAATGGAATAGTATTCTAGGAGTTCAGAACTGCTGTTGCATCAGCTGCCGAATATACTGGCATAGTATTGTAGGAGTTGAGTACTGCTGTAGCCTCAGCTGCCGAGTATACTGGAATAGTAATGTAGGAATTGAGTACTGCTGTAGCATCAGCTGCCGAGTATACTGGATAGGAATGTAGGAGTTGAGTACTGCTGTAGCATCAGCTGCCGAGTATACTGGAATAGTATTGTAGGAGTTGAGTACTGCTGTTGCATCAGCTGCCGAGTAGACTGGCATAGTAATGTAGGAGTTGAGTACTGCTGTTGCAACAGCTGCCAAGTATACTGGAATAGTATTGTAGGAGTTGAGTACTGCTGTTGCAACAGCTAACGAGTATACTGGAATAGTATTGTAGGAGTTGAGTACTGCTGTTACATCAGTTACCAAGTATACTGGAATAGTATTGTAGGAGTTGAGTACTGCTGTTGCATAAGCTGCCGAATATACTGGCATAGTATTGTAGGAGTTGAGAACTGCTGTTGCATCAGCTACAGAATATACTGGAATAGTATTGCAGGAGTTGAGTACTGCTGTTGCAACAGCTACAAAGTATACTGTAATAGTATTGTAGGAGTTGAGTACTGCTGTTGCATCAGCTACCGAGTATACTGGAATAGTATTGTAGGAGTTGAGTACTGCTGTTGAATCAGCTGCCGAGTATACTGGAATAGTATTTACAAGTAAACGAGCTGTGGAATCTGTAGTAAATTTACAAATTGATATTCAGGTGAGCTAATTTGGATTTTAAATCTTACAAAGGTATTGTACACTTTCCTCTAACTCTAATTTTATAATCTCTGTTTCTTTGCAACCTGATGTCAGCCTTTGATATTTCAAATTAAAGATTGTATATTGGTTTGTGGGTTTACTGTGCTCATAAGATATAATTCTTAGGTCTATAGGTTATTTTCTTTTTATAAAAATAACTAGCTCTATAAATAACATTTTTATTCTTAACATTTTTTTATTTTACCATCTAATAATTTTGGTAATTTTTTGTAGAACTGAGGAGAATTTAAAGATAAATCGAAATTAATTTCCAATCCGGAGTTTTTCTATCTGCAAGAGAGATAATCTTGTTTGGCCAATATGGACAATTTACTGCTTAGATCTTGAAAGAGAAAGATATTTATGCTGTGGGACCAGGAACAGCTGATTTTCTTCAGGAAACGACTTAAAACAACTTTTTTTAAATATTCCAACCAGATCTTGCGATTTAAAAAACTCGAGAAAAATACGGCTCGGGTCTAAGCTGCCGTTGGGCCTTATTTACGGCTTGAGCTTTCGGATTCAAGCTGCATCTAATTTTTCCACAGGGTCGAGTTCAAAAAACCGGTTTAATATTTTATTTGGCAGATTTTTATGGAAGGAATTGGCGCATTCCGGGTTTTTATGAGAACTAGACTTAACATTAAGCCTTATTCAAAATCAAACGTAATTCTTCACAATTGTTTATTGAAAGTAGATTTCTACTCCAAAGAAGATCACACACACAAACAATATAACACACACATTTACACACACGTCACGGGCTCCTTTTCAAAAATGAATAAGATCGTTGATTGGTTTCAGGATAAGTTTGGATTTGCAAGTAAGGGTTCTGAAACCGGATCAGGAGAAGCTCTTGCAATTTTTATAATCGAAGAAAACTTGAAATCTTCAAGGAAATTAATCTAAAACACAAATATAAAACACGTAAAAGGAGCTGAGCTGAAAACTTTAGAATGGTGGATATCAAGATCATTGCTTGATCTCCTCTTTTTATTAATCTCCAGATTAAATATGGCTTGTTCTCCCTTGTTATTAATCTCCAGATTAATTAACAGATCGGGATTAAGGATATCCCATTCTAAAGTTTTCTGCTCTGAGTAATTTCTTCATAGTCGAATTTTATAATCCTTTAAATCTTGACAATTCAATTAAGTATTTTTGATATTTTAAACTGTGTATTGTAGTACAGTGAGAACCAGAAAACAATGGAATAGGAAGACGTCTTTTAGACTCAAGTTCAACATTAACAACTCCAATGCAAGAGAGACAGCAATTTTACCTTAAAAGGGATTTATTAACTTAATACTAAAGAACTTGCGGATTTTTACATATTTTTACTTAGGTTTCCCAGAAACATATTTTTACGGATAATTTTTAGGTTTCTATTTCACGAATTATTATGTATTTTTTTGGTTTTTCTTTACTTAAAAAATTGTATTTTTATTTTAGAGTTTAAAAGTTTGATGCTTAACTTAAACACATATATTTTCGCAATTTCATACTTAGTAATTTTTCTAAGTTTATAGGTTTTTATTTTACGTATTTTTACGTATTTTAAAGTTTTTTTCCGGGTTTTTTGTATACTTAAAAAATGCATTTTTATTTTAGAGTTTAAAAGTTTCATGCAAACATAAAATACGTATATTTTCGTGAATTTCATACCAAGTAATTCTTCCAAGTATTTAAGGTTTTTATTTTACGTATTTTTTCGTTTTTTTTACTTTTAAAATGTATTTTTTTAGAGTTTAAAATTTTGATACCAACCTAGAAATATGTATATTTTCGTATTTTTCATGCCACTAATTTTTCTAATTGTCTATATATTCACGAAACCTCCACTGCACGAAATTTTTAAGTTATAATTTCAAAATATTTCATAATTTTTCAAGAGAATTGGAATTTAAGAAATTTAATGCAACTATTTTGGTAAATACAATGTTTCGAAATTTCTATCATTTGGGAGTAAATTGATGTTTTTATTAGAATCAATGTTAGAATCAATGTCAGTAAATTCGCGATTTTCTTTTATAAATATAAATTCCATTTGAAAGTCTTGTAACAGGTATAAAGTATAAAAGATGTTGAATATGTACTTGTTGAATATACATACAAAATGCATGCATGAATGTTTACTAGGATGGATACAGATGAAGGAATGATGATGGTGTGAATTGTGTAGAAGAATTATGGATTGGATTGAAATAAATTGATATGAATATTGTGGAATTAGTTGTATGGATATGAAGAAACATCATCATCATTTTCTTAACATTTTGGTTTTAGAACTTTAATTAGCCTTAAAAATACGCATTTTTATAAACCTAAAAATTCCTGATTCATTCGATTTAAGGTTTTTTACATACGCATTTTTACCAAGGAAATGATTACGAAAATATTTACGTCATAAGAATGGAAAATACGTATTTTTACGTATTCCAACCCTAAAAATACGCATATACACGAATGTCATGCGTATTTTTTGAATTTCCGGTTAGTAGGGAACTCTTTTAAAAACGTAATAATTTTAAGGACTATAGAAAATGAAAATATTGCAAAGCATGTGCTATTATTGGTTATGTGTTTAGATTATTGTTTACATCAGAAACCCGTTTTTACTGTTCCCTTGCAGTTCTCTATCACGCGAAACTATGACGACACCTTTAGGAATATTTTGAAATCCATTTTTGATTTTTTTGTTTTATTTTACGTTAAATCAACCCTCGTAAAATATTGAATTGTAAATCGCGATTTTTCAAACACCTCCAGATGAAATCCCTACGCTGGTCTGCAGTGGAATCAAAATCTTACTACGAACTTCTTTGATTCCTTCAGGGCTGCCATTTCAAAATTAACCTACTTTAGAAAATGCTGGAATACAATGTAGAAGAATTATAAGTTATGAAACTTCGGAAAATCAAGACTTGAAATCCATCATGGCTGTCCTTGAACAACAGAGTATTTGCGCATTTTTCAGTCCTTCTGGCGTCAAAAGCGCAATGCCGCATTTTTCCTCGGAGCACTTGAAAGCGGCAAAATTTGTAGCAATCGGTGAAACAACTAAACAGGCGCTAGAAAATTATGATATAGGTATTTATCAATTTGTATGCAAAGGTTTTTTAAAACTAATCTTTTAAACTTTTTTTAGATGTTTATTGTGCTGAAGAACCAACCCCTGCTGCAATTCTAAGCTTGTTACGAGTATTTAATTTATGTAATTAGTGATTCATCATAGAATCAGATAGATATGCAAATTAAAAAAAATTTAGAGTTAACAATCTGTGATATAATTAACTGTTTTACGGTATTTTTTTTTAGCTTCTACAACTTTGGAATTTCACTTTTTTATACATTTGGTATCAAATATAATGTTGATTTTTTTTTCCAAATGAATTTAAATATCAAATAAATTTGCCAATGATTTTTCGATTGTTTTTGATTTGTAATCCATTGGAAGGTATTTAAAAAGTGGGTTTCCATTTGCAGTTGCTCAAAAATAGCGCAAAACTTGATCTCAGTTGGTAACTGTAGAATGGTGGATATCGGGATTAATACTTGATCCACTCTTTTTCATAATCTCAAGATTAAATAACGGTTCTTCTCCTCTTGTTGTTAATCTCTAGATTGATTTACCAATCGGGATTAAGGATATCCTATTCAAAAGTTTTCAGCTCTGAAGTCATATCTAAACAAATTTAAAATCTATCTTGTTACATGCAGCAAAAAATAAATCGTATTGGTCGGACATCAAATTATTTAATATAAGTTGGAATGGATATCTATAGAATAATTCAAATTATTTAATATATGTTGGAATGGATATCTATAGAATAATACAAATTATGTAATATATGTTGGAATGGATATCTATAGAATAATACAAATTATTTAATATATGTTGGAATGGATATCTATAGAATAATACAAATTATTTAATATATGTTGGAATGGATATCTATAGAATAATTCAAATTATTTAATGTATGTTGGAATGGATATCAATAGAATAATTCAAATTATTTAATGTATGTTGGAATAAATATCTATAGAATAATACAAATTATTTAATATATGTTGGAATGTATATCTATAGAATAATACAAATTATTTAATGTATGTTAGGAATGGATATCCATAGAATAATACAAATTAATTATTTAATATATATTGGAATGGATATCTATAGAATAATGCAAATTTTTTAATGTATGTTAGGAATGGATATCTATAGAATAATACAAATTATTTAATATATATTGGAAAGGATATCTATAGAATAATACAAAATATTTAATATATATTGGAATGGCTATCTATAGAATAATACAAATTATTTAGAAAATAAGATTATTACTTAGATATATGACTCTGTTCATTGCCTTATATAATTATTTGTATATAAAAATTTAAGTTTAATTATATTATATTATTCCAAAAATCCCATATCTTAATGGAACTAACTCTGTACTTTACAGTCTTGTGGCTGAATATATGAGAGATAATAAAGAAAACTTTTCACATTTGTTATTTTTTAATCTAACTAAAAGAACAATTTTCTTCTTCAATCTTTCTTAAACTTATTTATTTTAAGTCGCCCCCCCCCCTTTTTCTCTTTGGTTAGTAAATTTTTTATCATCGCTAAACCCTAAATCATTTATTTCGCCTTGAATGTTCATTATTTTAATCTTAAATTTTTAAGAAATAATTAAATTTTTTGAAAAAATTCCAAAAAATATTTCAAAAAATTTTTGGATGCATATCTGTAATTATCTACATATGAATTTATGAATGTAATAAAACAGAAAAAAAGCTTACCCTAAATTTGTTGATCAACAAAGAAAACCCTTTTATAACATACTAGCTGAAGGGCCCGGCGTTGCCCGTGGAAAAAACTTTGGAAATATTTGAAAAAATAGTATTTCGATTATTTAGCCTTTAACTCCCCCCGGCCACCCATGAGTTTCCACAAAAAAAGTTAGCCCATTCAGTCCAGCCGTTTGACCGGCTGGAGGGAAAATGTACATGAATGTCTTGTTTTATTATATAGAAACACTCGGTAAAGTCTGTCATATAAATATATATTTAAAAGGATTATCCCTAACTCCACCCTAGACTAGTGATGGCGTTGTTTTGAGGTTCTTTTGAAACATTTAGTTTTTTTTTCTGAGGTTTAAAGCGTGAGTTATTGATAAAATTGCAAAATTGTATTCTCGATGTGTTTGCTATTATTACATTAATGCGAATTTTTTATCTTCTCAACAATATCTATTTATGTCATGTTAAGTGTGAAAATACTTTCATTTTGATCTTAAACAAACTAGAAAAATTTAAAATAATTTTTACAATTTTTTTCCACGGGCAACGCTGAGCCCGCCAGCTAGTTTTAAATACGATTTTGCCTGAAAACGATGCCCATCAATATTCTAGACTAGGATTCTACTTTTCTTCTAGAAACATCTGCAGCCATTTATATCTTACAAATAGAGAATACAGGGTGGTTTATTTTTCGACCTACACATATCCGCCATACTATTTCTGACCTACGCCAAATCTGCTACACATCCGACCTACTAGCACGTGGTATTACAGCTGCTATATGGACTTGTGGCCGCAGCGCTCGGCCCCCTAGCCTGTCCTAGTCGCAGAGCTCGGCCCAGAAACTGTCTTAACCTAACCTAACCCTCAAGTAATACAAAAATAAACAGCTGNCTTGTTGTTGTAACAATTACCTTTTGTTAATGGTCGTTGTTCTTGTAATGTTGTGGTTGTTATTGTTTTGTTGTTTTTTGTTGTTGTTGTAATCAGTACCTGTTTTTGTTATTGTGTTTTGTTTTTGTTGTTGTTGTTTGTTATGTTGTTGATGATGTTGTTGTTGTTCTTGTTGTTATTGTTGATGATGTTGTTGTTGTTTCTGTCGCTTTCGTTTTTCTTGTGGATGGTGTTGTTGTTGTTCTTGTTGTTATTGTTGATGATGTTGTTGTTGTTGCTGTCGCTTTCGTTTTTCTTGTGGATGGTGTTGTTGTTGTTCTTGTTGTTATTGTTCATGATGTTGTTGTTGTTGCTGTCGCTTTCGTCATACATACATACATACATACATACATACATCTATACATACATACATACAAACATACACCTACTCATACATACATACATGTATATACATGCATCGTACAGGATTACCCATAGAATAACAAGTCTCATAAAGGTCAAAAAAAACTTAAAACATGAATTCTCATTCTGGAGGCAGAATTTGGGTTTTATTTACCTCGGGTTCAGCCTTTAATCAATGTATTTACAATGATTTTGCAGATTAAGAGACAAGTTTACTTCTGGAGGATTGGTGAAAGAAAGGCAAAACAAATTCTGTTTAGTCGTCTCTAAAGTCTCATTCTTTCTGAGTAGCCCTGTAATACTTTAAACTTATAAACTGAGCGATGCTTTGGAATCTTTTTACTATTATTATTATTCTTATTATTATTATTATTATTATTATTATTATAATAACTACAAATATTATTATTATTATT
>NW_019397295.1:13161-24735 GCF_000591075.1 Eurytemora carolleeae
TCGACATTTGTTAATGCTTCTAACACGTTTGTTTCCAAATGTAGTAATTAGAATAAAGATTTCATCAAAAGACCTACCAACAGTATAAAGAAGATCATTTGGATTACAATTTATTTGCTTAAAATTCTGACAAAAAATTTAAATGCAAATAGTATAACAATATATTATAAAAATAAAATAAAAAAATAAAAAAATAAACAACTTGCAGATATATCGAAAGTGTAGATTTTCAGCAAAAACAATTATGAAATATATATATAGTTCAATTGTACATGGTTTACATTTACACATTGTCTAAATTATACTTTATAATTTTTAGGTTGAATGAATTTATACTACAATTTAAAAGATTAAGTAATAATATGAATGCCGTCTTAGATATACCAGCAGAAATTCAATCTTTAAAACCCTCATAGATTATTCATTTTGGAGGGATGATTTTGACAATCTATTTTTATTATTAAAAGACTACCACGAAAAATGTACCAAAAGTGACTTGATTTTTCCATAATATGGTAGCTTCTGAAAAACTTGTAAAACGTCTGGAACCTGCTTATTTTGCTTTAACTTTTCATTCCTAGAAAGCTATCAAAGACCACTTTAACCCCGCTTTGAATCTCCCGATTGAGCTTTTTCTCTGTGATAGATTCAAGGGGGGTGAAATCATAGTTTGAGTTTTTTAAAATTCCAAAGTTCCACTGTATTTGTTTGTTCTAGTGTATGTTTGTATGTTTGTATTTGTATGTAATATGTATGTATATTATACGCATAATGCCTCTGTTTGATATTCTACCCTAAAAGCAAAATATCTTCTTTTGAGGTTCTTAAATCCATTTATCCTACTTAAAGTCTCCAGCATTCTATACTCTTACTTTACGATTATATTTTATACAATACATACATACATACATACATACATACATACATACATAGATTAAATGTGTGCGTGATTGCACTGTGCTTTACTCAACATTTTCATTTTCATAAATTTAATTTAAAGTTTAGACTTTCACCGCTAGAGGTCTACTCTCCTCAAATACACATTTAAATAAGATTAATAGTGAATTTTCAAATTTTTCGAATGTACTTTAAATATTGTATTTATTATTTTTTAATTAGTTAATTTAATACACTTTACTTTGTTTGCTATTTATCAAATTTCTATCTACAATGATGGTTAACTTCCTCTTATATTATTTTTTTACGAGAAATCCACACCTCCAAGTATTATCACTTTATTGTCACTGATAGGATTATTTGAAGAGATCAATATATCTCCCTGTAATAAATCAATTTTACATGTATTAGACATTTAGATATTTAAAAATAAACAACAGATAATGGATCACCAATTGTGGACAAAAAAGTTAAATTAAAAATAAGATACAGAGATAACCTGAAAACAATGGAATTTTGTTATAGTTTATTAATTTGTACTTGAACTAAACAACATAATGATAAATACAAACTAAATGTTTTGCAACTTAGAGATCATTATTATCACTTTTTTGATCATTTGAATCATTATTACTATTATTATTATTATTATTATATTTATCAATATAATGAAACAAGACATTCGTTTATATATATGTTGCGTATAGCAGGCCAAACGGCTGGACTGATTGGGCTGAAATTTTTTGTGGACACTCATGGGTGGCCGGGGGTGTTATAGGCTAAAAAAAAATTTTAAATATTTTTTTTCAACAATTTTTTTAAAATTTTTTTTGTCCACAGGCAATGCCCTTTTATTCACACACAAAGATATAAGTACATATATAAATGGTGTAGTTCAAATTTGCTTAAATAATTTGAATATATAGTTTTACAAACGAAAAAAGAAAAAATATGCAAAATTATGCACAAATAGGCGACATTTTCAATAATAAAAAAGTAAACAAAAAATGGATCTAAAAAGTTTCCTCTTTTCTCCATCCTTCCTTTGTGTTTTCCTTTCCTCCCCTTTTCTCTCCTTCCCTTCTTCATACCTTTCCCTTTCCTCTCTTCATTTCCTTCTCAGCCACCTTTGTCCTTTCTTTCTGTTTTTCATTCCGACTCTTTGTCCCCTGTTCTTTTTTCTTTTCACCCCTTCCCTCATATTTTCATTCTTTCCCTTTCCTTTTATCCTCTTTTTTCTTCTTCCTTTCTTTCTTTTTCTCTTTTTTCCCTTCTTTCCTTTCTATTCTTGTTTCCTTTATTCCTCTTTATCATTCTTCCTTTCTTTCTTTTTTCCTTTTTTCCTCCTCTTTCCTTTTTATTCTTGTTTCCTTTATTCCTCTTTAACATTCTTCCTTTCTTTCTTTTTTCCTTTTTTCCTCCTCTTTCCTTTTTATTCTTGTTTCCTTTTTTCCTCTTCTCACTTCTTCATTTCTTTCTTTTTCCTAATTCTCCACTTCTTTCCTTCCTGTCTTTGTCCTTCCTTTTCCCTTCCTTTTCTCTTCCCCACCCCTCCTATCTAAATATGTTTCCAATATTGTACTGTCAGTTGCTTGTTTATCTTTTTCCCCCCAAGTTTGTGTAGTTTTCTCCAACTTTTACAATATATATTTAGACAATCAGCAAGAAAACCGGAGGGGAGGGGGGGAGGGGAGCAGTAAATGGGGGAAGAGAGGGTTAACCAAGGAAGAAGGGGGGGGAGGATAAAGTATTTATAAAGTGTTCGTGTGTAAGAATTTATTACATTTCCTCTGGGCTTTTTATTCCCTTCCACACACCTATGATTCTCTTTTCTTTCAGATATTTGTTTCTTAGAGAAGAATATCTTCTCTCCCTCCATCTTTTTATTTTAATGTATCCCATCCCCCCCCTACCTTATTATTCTTACTTCAGGATACCTTCTCCCATATTCGTCATGTTAGGAACCCTTCTCGACCTTATTATTTATACTTTACATATATCCCTTTATACTAAGGGATATCCTTCCCCCCTTCTCTTGCTTCATTATCACGTCCCTCCCCTTTCACCAAAAAAATGTTTGAAAGAGTTAAAATTTCTTAACAAATTACATCTGTCGCAGCTGTATTTGGTATATTTGTTTTTTTTAAAGAATAGTTCCTAGGCCTAGGATTTGTTTTCATGAAGTTCTTTTTGTAAAATGTTTTAACAAATTCTGCTTCAAAGCAGAGTAAATGCGTCATAAGAGAAGTATAAAAAGGAGGTTTAGGCTCGATCAACTTCCTATAAGAGGGAGAAATCAAGCTAAACTGCCTTTTTAAATCAGGAGTCCTTACGACGTATTCCAGTTTTGGGACGATGGAAATACAGTATAGAGGGTCACATGAAATTACGCGTATAGTCCCTTTAATACAAAAAAATACCCGTTGTATCTATAAAAAATATAAAGTGCCCATTTCTAAGTTCTTCTTGGGAACATTTAAAAATTTAGAAAATTAATTAGTTTCAGAAAATGTTGTTTTCCTGTATCCTCCCCTGACAGGTTTAAAGGATAATTGATCTCAATGTGTTGAAGTTTAAAGGACATCTTACTTCAGTCTTAACATAGACAAGGAGAATTACATTAGTTTTTGTTTTATACTCTTCATTTCAGAGATGTCGTCTTTTGTTCGTTCCTACCAGGTCCATTACTGTTGTGTTGCGGCTTTAGTTTTTCTCGTTGTTGTTGTAATTGTCATTGTTCTTGTTGTTGTAACAATTACCTTTTGTTAATGGTCGTTGTTCTTGTAATGTTGTGGTTGTTATTGTTTTGTTGTTTTTTGTTGTTGTTGTAATCAGTACCTGTTTTTGTTATTGTGTTTTGTTTTTGTTGTTGTTGTTTGTTATGTTGTTGATGATGTTGTTGTTGTTCTTGTTGTTATTGTTGATGATGTTGTTGTTGTTTCTGTCGCTTTCGTTTTTCTTGTGGATGGTGTTGTTGTTGTTCTTGTTGTTATTGTTGATGATGTTGTTGTTGTTGCTGTCGCTTTCGTTTTTCTTGTGGATGGTGTTGTTGTTGTTCTTGTTGTTATTGTTCATGATGTTGTTGTTGTTGCTGTCGTTTTCGTTTTTCTTGTGGATGGTGTTGTTGTGTTGCTGTTTTCTTGTTGATGTTGTTGTTGCTGGTGCTGGCGTATTTTGTAATTGTGTTTTGTTATCATTGTTGTTGTTGTAATCAGTTCCTGTTGTTAATGGAGGATAACGAAGATAATTAAGGTTTAAACAAACTTTTCTTTAGTTTTTCTGATATCCAGCATTTCTTCCTTTTCCAGCTCTCTTTCTCAGATTAAGTGAGAAACTATATATAAGTGTATATGAATTGGTATATATTTAATGTATGAAAAATCAACTATATACAAATGTGGCGAAAGATAATCGATGACTATAGGTTGTAATATCTGAATGATTTGTTTGAAATTAAATTGATTTTTTTACGGTCTAAGTCATATGTTGCAATTTTCTGAATTTGTATGGGGGCTAAGTTATTCGGTATGAGACGTCTTTAACAATTTTCTCCTTATAGACGCAACAAATAGAAGTAAGATTAGTAGCGCCATCAAAAGCGCTTTTTTATCGCATTAAACCTATACCCCCTTTCATTTTTCGCGAACACTCCCTTTAAAGTTTTCTTTGATATAATTAAAGAAAAAAAAAGAATTCCTTAGAAATGATTTTCAAGCACAGTCAGATTTTTATCATACAAATTCAATGATTAACAAACATTTTTTATTTTATTATTTTTGCCTTAGTATGCCTTTTTGCTGCTGCAACAAGGATAATTCACTTTATGTTTTTAGTTTTTGAGTTGATATGCGAATGCGTCGAAAAATGATCGATGACTAAAGGTTGTAAAATCCGAATGATTTGTTAGAAATTAAATCATTTTTTTTTACGATCGTATTTTGCAACTTTCTGAATTTGTATGGACGCTACGTTCTTCAGTATGAGTCGTTTTTAACAATTTTCTCCTAATAGACGCAACAGATTAGTAGCGATCAAAAGCGATTATTTTTCGACATTAGCCTAAATATATCCCCTTTCATTTTTCGCGAACACTCACTTTAAACCTTCTCAAGGGTCATTGAAGTCCAACAGACAGAGAAGCAAAGTATATATGTAGATTAGGTTGTTGCAAAGATATAGTGATTAGATATAGTTTGCATTTGTGGAGGATAATTTGTTTCTTTATGGATGACCACAATCAAGAAAACATTCACAGCAAAAGCTTTGTTTACAAAAAAAATATTGAATGAATAAAAAATACTTATCTTCAGCAGTACTAATTTTGTGTACTTTCCTCCCAGAAGCTGCAGTACAGCTTTAGTAAAGAAAATTATGAGGTTTATTTTCTTGAATGCAGGTACACCATAAACATAGATTAAATGACGCTTCAGTTTCGTGATAGCTTATGACCTTAAAGAAAAAAGTTAGAAATAATTTATCCTTCTTTAAAAAAAATATTTCTTGTTAAAGGGATTGTACAAGCAACCTTCATAACGATTCATAACGGTACCCTTGAAACCTTTATCTCACGGGCAGCCGTAGTACATTTGAATTTCCGAGCCGGGTCAACCTTTCCGGTCCCAGTTTGTACTGTATCTCCGGGACATTGATTCTCTTTTCTTTCAGATATTTGTTTCTTAGAGAAAAGTCTCCAGCATTCTATACTCTTACTTTACGATTANTTCTATGGTTTAATTTAGAATAATGAGATGTATTTTCTTGAATGCAGGTACACAATCACGCACCAGTTTCGTGATAGCATATAACCTTGATGGAAGAGTTAGAAATAAGAAAAAAGTTATCCTTCATAACAAAATATATATTTTTGTTAAAGGGACTGTTAGCGTAATTATATTTCAAGTGACCCTCCATGCAAAAATGGCAATGTGCAATTAATTTTGGTACCCTTGAAACCTTTATCAGAACAATATTGTAAACAATAATGTCGTTTTTCTAGGTTTAAAGGTGGTTAATTCGGATAACTCTTACAGGTTTTCAGGTGGTAGAAATGCAAAAGTCACTTTTGTGTAGAATCCACGATTAAAAATTCTAAATTTGGATATGTAATTCATAATCGATCAGACAAAGTTTTTAAGGGTAGAAATGGCAAAGATGCATAGAGGGTTACTTTAAATTACGGTTACAGACCCTTTAACATGTTCTGGGCCGAGCGCTGCATTTAGGAGGATTTCAATTATTGATTGATGTATTTATGAATGGAATAATAAATGAATAGATTTACTGAATGATAAATTTTTGTATTTATAAATTTATGAATTGTTAAATAAAGGTATTGAGTCTGTGTCACAAAATCTGATTTATAATCCCTATATCCTTGCAACCCGATGTTGTAAACCTTCGATATTTCAAACTCTGATTTTTGTTTGGATAAATTAAGTTTAAGATTTCAAAAATTTACACAATCAGAATGCAAAGATATAAATATTTGAACATTTGAGTTAGAGCAACGACTCAATTCTTTTACCAAACAAAAATTGATGAATTTATTAATTTATGAATTATGAATCATGAATTACTAGGCTTTCAGGGCGCTTTGCGTCCATCTTCTATTTTAATTAAAGATTTTCTCTTTGTGTATATTGTAAAACAAAAACAAATAAAAAGTTCGCGGATTTTATAAAAAAAAAAATCGAATTTACAAAATTTAATGAAAATCGAAAATTTGAAATTTTGATCATTCATAAACCTTCCCTGGGGTCATGTGAGGTCCCACACAAAATGTAGGCCCGATGTGTTTAGTTGATTTGACGTTTATTAGACACAAACAAAGAGACAGACACCCAGACAAGCAAAGTATATATATAGATAAATTTATGAATAGATGAATAGATGATGAATTATAACTAATTAGAGTTGAATAAGTTTAAGTTATTCGGTATGAGACGTCTTTAACAATTTTCNGGGAGGTGATGAAAATAAGAGGGAGGAGGGGGAGATAATGATTGTGTGATAAGAGCATATTAAATCTATGAAATATCTGATTATTCTTTGATGGAAAATAAATAATTACACCTTTTCATTCATCGCCTTTTCTTCTCCTTTCACCTATTTATTCATATTCCTACTATCCATTAATTTTTTATGTTTCTATTAATCCATTAATCCATCTGTTATTTTTAAAAACAATCCTTTATTCATATACTCACCCATCTACTTATCTACGAATTCGTTATTTTACGAATCCATTCATTCTTTTACTCATATATTCATTATTTATATATTCATTATTCATATATTTACTCATAACTATTCATTCATTTATTTATCTAATTATACATATATTCACCTGCTGAAAAACTGGGTTAACTTTAAGGCGTTGAAACACCTTGGGATTTGATTTTACTTTGATAACCATACAATTATTGTTTTTGTAGCCCTAGACCCGTCATTTAAAAACTATAGAGAACTTGATTTAGAAAATAAAAAAGCAATGGGCAAAATTTTGATCTATTTTTGCGTGAGAGCTTGCAACCACCTTTGGATCACTGTGAAACTTAAATAAAAAGCGGGGATGAAGGTATAGGTTAAGGGAGGTAAATTAACGCAAGGGATATGGGTATTTGCTAAGTTGAATTTGACATTGTGACATATGTATGTTTGAGAGGGGGATGAAATATATAGTAAACTAATAATATGTTTATGAACATATTTCTCAAAAGAAATTTGTCAATAAATCGAAGTTAGAATAAATCATTTTCTTTTTCATCATGGGGTACGCCTTGGGTTTCGTTTTAAGTTTTAACTTTGTGGAATTTATGCAATCATAATAAATCATTAGCTGACATTGACATAAGACCGATCCAACTATACATCTTGTAAATGTAGACTAGTATATATAAGATTATATATAAATCGGTTTTTAAGATAATCTATAATTGAAAAGAATAGTTTTTAAAGAGAAGATGAAGGATTTCTCCTTCATTATTGATCAGACATTACTTTACAGTTGTATTATACGGACTTTACAGTTGTATATCTGACTTTTTAGTTGTATATTGGAGTTTTTAGTTGTATATCGGACTCTGCAGTTGTATATCGTACTTTTTAGTTGTATATCGGACTTTTCAGCTGTATATTGCACTTTTCAGTTGTATATCGGACTTTTCAGTTGTATATTGGACTTTTCAGTTGTATTTCGTTTTTTTTTTGTTGTATATCGGACTTTTTAGTTGTATATCTGACTTTTTAGTTGTATATTGGACTTTACAGTTGTATATCGGACTTTTCAGTTGTATATCGGACTTTTCAGTTGTATATCGTACTTTTTAGTTGTATATCGGACTTTTCAGCTGTATATTGGACTTTTCAGTTGTATATTGGACTTTTCAGTTGTATATCGGACTTTTCAGTTGTATATTGGACTTTTCAGTTGTATATCGGATTTTTCAGTTGTATATCGGATTTTTCAGTTGTATATCGGAATTTTCAGTTGTATATCGGATTTTTCAGTTGTATATTGGACTTTTCAGTTGTATATCGGACTTTTCAGTTGTATATCTGACTTTTTAGTTGTATATTGGACTTTACAGTTGTATATCTGACTTTTCAGTTGTATATCGGACTTTTCAGCTGTATATTGGAGTTTTCAGTTGTATGTTGGACTTTTCAGTTGTATATCGGATTTTTCAGTTGTATCGGACTTTTCAGTTGTATATTGGACTTTTCAGTTGTATGTCGTACTTTTCAGCTGTATATCGGACTTTTCAGTTGTATATCGGACTTTTCAGATATGTATCGGACTTTTCAGTTGAATATCGGACTTTTCAGTTGTACATAGGACTTTTCAGATGAATATCGGACTTTTCAGTTGTATATCGGACTTTTCAGTTGTATATTGGACTTTTCAGTTGTGTATCGGACTTTTCAGTTGTATATCGGATTTTTCAGTTGTATATCGGATTTTTCAGTTGTATATCGGACTTTTCAGTTGTATTTCGGACTTTTCAGTTGTATATTGGACTTTTCAGTTGTGTATTGGACTTTTCAGTTGTATATCGGATTTTTCAGCTGTATATCAGATTTTTCAGTTGTATATCGGACTTTTCAGTTGTATATCGGACTTTTAAGTTGTATATTGAACTTTACAGTTGTATATCTGACTTTTCAGTTTTATATCGGACTTTTCAGTTGTATATCGGACTTTACAGTTGTATATCGGACTTTTCAGTTGTATATCGGACTTAAAATCTATAAATAAAGTGTCAACTGTCACCTACTTAAAGTTAAAACGATAGATCCTTTACTGAAGCAACCCCCCCCCACACCTCCCTAGACAAAATATAAGAAATATGAAGGTGGAGGGGGTGGGGGGTATCCCTGTACCTCTCAGTTTACGAGCTGGTAATAAAATCTAGTGAAGAAATGAAAATAGATTTTTAAGAATTAACTTCACCAAGGTTGACGACGTTTAGTGTTAAATTTTGCAGCTGAATCATTCTGAATCTTTAATCCTAATTTAATTTATTCAAATTTTAGTCAGAGATTAGCAGAATGATACTTTCATAAAGAAATATATATTAGATTGTAACCGGAGAGAGGGGGGGGGGTAAAAAGACATGTTGTCGCAATTATTTGTCAAATATATATGCTGATCCCATAATTACTTTATTTCATACTGCATGAGCCATATGTTGCTAAATTATACGAAAAACAAATGAAACAGTTCCCTGATAGAAAACAAAATCTGTAAAATATTTTATCGAGAATATTCTAAAATTATCTAGATTTGGAAGTTTGGCTGTAGCAATAATATTAAATGTCAACCGCTTTTCATGAAACTTTTAACCGTGATATTTTATCGATTTCTAGGGGCAATCATCCGCACTACTTAAAGAGAAACATTTAATTAATAGCATTTGATGTTCCCTCAGAGTTCAAAACTTCATATTTTACATTTTTTTTCCTGTTCATTTTTATGATTTTTAAAGAAAAAATATATGAAAAATGTGTTAGATGTTACATGTTACATGTTACATGTATTTAATACTTTTATACCGTAGATATACCCAGAATATATTATATATTTACAGATACAGACAGATAGGGAAAAGAGAGGCGTAACCCATCTTTTATGTAATTATAGCAAAAACTAGGCTTTGGGGCGCTTCTACATATTTGTGACACTCTCTTAGTATCACCAACCTCACCAATTTAAATGATAAAATCCACACAAAGAAACTAAATAAATCCCTAAAAATGAATTTAAATTTAATTTCAAGTAACCCTCAGTGCAAAGAGGGTAATGTCCGATATATAACTGTAAATTTGAAAGCTTTGTCTGATCAAATATGAATTAGATTTCAATGTTTCTTTAATCTGTTCATTTTCATTTTCAATTTCTCTGCTTAAAGGGACAGACCTGCTATGTATATATATAGTAAACTAATAATATGTTTATGAACATATTTCTCAAAAGAAATTTGTCAATAAATCGAAGTTAGAATAAATCATTTTCTTTTTCATCATTATTTTGAATTTCTTATTGTCTATTAATTTTTTCGCAGATTTCTTCAAATTCTTCAAATGTCGTCTTTTTGAATAAAAATTCCAGAAAATCTTAAGCAAATCTTTGTGATTAAAGAGAGATTATAGAAACAAATAATTGAATAATATTAGTTATTTTTGATGATAAGATTTAATTTTTATTTTCTCAGCCTGTTCTTAAACAACTAATTAGTTTACTGTAGAATTTTGTTTACATTTTTGTTCTGAAAACGTATCCACCCAAAATTTAATAATTAAAAAACAATTCTGAACATGTATCCACCCAAAAGTACGATTTTGAACGTCGACTTTGGGCTCAAACTCAGGATTTACATATCTTTAAAAAGTTTTATTTGTCTCAAATGATTCCTAAAGAATTTGTCCACAACACTGCATACTCAGTTTAACTACCTTACATAGCAGTCTGTCCCTTTAAGTAACTTTCACATTTATTTTTCATGAAAAACAATGGAGAAAGTCAAAGAAATAAACCCTTTTAGAGTCAGAAAAACGACAATGTACCTTGGTAAATCGGACATTGCCATCTTTGAATGGAGGGTTACTTGAAATTACACTTACAGTCCCTTAAGATGATAATCTTTGCAACCTAATGTCGTGGACTTTTGATATTTCAAACTATGATTACTGGTAGATCAGATAGTCAACATTTTAAATTTCAAATATCAGCTATTAGTTTTAAAGATATATATAGGAATTAGAAAGTTAGAGTTAGAGGCAATGGTTTTGTTCCTATATTCAACAGTGAAGAGGAATTAAATCGAGGCGACCTCGTAACACTTCTAGTTAAGATTTAAGTTTTAAAATTTAAAGTTAAGAGTTAAAAAAATCAAACTTCTTTAATGTTTGTTTCACTAATTCGCATATAATAATAATAAGTTCAAAACTTTTTTTCAAAACGAATTATGATGAAGATCATCAAGCTTTGATCTAAACTTAAATTTAGTTAAATGTGTCTACTAGAGGCTTAGAGCCATCATTCTTTATTTAGTAATTTGCGTATTTTACCACTCTCCCCGGTTTACTTCTCTGTGGTGTTGGATCTCAAATTACAAATGAATTTTCCACATGTGGCTCAAATCCCAGGGGTAAAAAAGGATGGGAGAGGGGGGGGGG